>NC_041409.2:63143739-63443739 GCF_900747795.2 Erpetoichthys calabaricus
TATGTATGGTTACACAATATTAAAAGACAGTGAACAACGTCAGTTACCTTTGTTCCCGCGTTTGATAAAAGGCAAGCTTTTAAGCCTGAGAAATCACCCCGTAAATGCACACGTTTAATTGCACATGTGTTAATATGTATGCTTACACAGTATTAAAAGACAGTCAAAAATTAACGTCATTTACCTTCGTTCCCGCGTTTGACTCGTGCTGTAAATCTCTTCCTTATTTTTAGTTCATGTGATTACGTAGGAGGCGTGATGACGCGATACGTGACTCCACCTCCTCCATTAGAGTATATGGACAAAAAATATGTTCCAGTTATGACCATTACGCGTAGAATTTCGAAATGAAACCTGCCTAACTTTTGTAAGTAAGCTGTAAGGAATGAGCCTGCCAAATTTCAGCCTTCCACCTACACGGGAAGTTCGAGAATTAGTGATCAGTCAGTCAGTCAGTCAGTTAGGGCTTTGCCTTTTATTAATATGTATAGATATGTACAGTGCATCCGGAAAGTATTCACAGCGCATCACTTTTTCCACATTTTGTTATGTTACAGCCTTATTCCAAAATGGATTAAATTAATTTTTTTCCTCAGAATTCTACACACAACACCCCATAATGACAACGTGAAAAAAGTTTACTTGAGGTTTTTGCAATTTTTTTAAAATAAAAAAATGGACAAATCACATGTACATAAGTATTCACAGCCTTTGCTCAATACTTTGTCGATGCACCTTTGGCAGCATTACAGCCTCAAGTCTTTTTTAATATGATGCCACAAGCTTGACACACCTATCCTTGGCCAGTTTCGCCCATTCCTCTTTGCAGCACCTCTCAAGGTCCATCAGGCTGGATGGGAAGCGTTGGTGCACAGCCATTTTAAGATATCTCCAGAGATGTTCAATCGGATTCAAGTCTGGGCTCTGGCTGGACCACTCAAGGACATTCACAGAGTTGTCCTGAAGCCACTCCTTTGATATCTTGGCTGTGTGCTTAGGGTCGTTGTCCTGCTGAAAGATGAACCATCGCCCAGTCTGAGGTTAAGAGCGCTCTGGAGCAGGTTTTCATCCAGGATGTCTCTGTACATTGCTGCAGTCATCTTTCCCATTATACTGACTAGTCTCCCAGTCCCTGCCGCTGAAAAACATCCCGACAGCATGATGCTGCCACCACCATGCTTCACTGTAGTGATGGTATTGGCCTGGTGATGAGCGGTGCCTGGTTTCCTCCAAACGTGACGCCTGGCATTCACACCAAAGAGTTCAATGTTTGTCTCATCAGATCAGAGAATTTTCTTTCTTATGGTCTGAGAGTCCTTCAGGTGCCTTTTGGCAAAGTCCAGGTGGGCTGCCATGTACCTTTTACTAAGGAGTGGCTTCCATCTGGCCACTCTACCATACAGGCCTGATTGGTGGATTGCTGCAGAGATGGTTGTCCTTCTGGAAGGTTCTCCTCTCTCCACAGAGGACCTCTGGAGCTCTGACAGAGTGACCATCGGGTTCTTGGTCACCTCCCTGACTAAGGCCCTTCTCCCCCAATCACTCAGTTTAGATGGCCGGCCAGCTCTAGGAAGAGTCAAACTTCTTCCACTTACGGATAATGGAGGCCACTGTGCTCATTGGGACCTTCAAAGCAGCAAAACGTTTTCTGTAACCTTCCCCAGATTTGTGCATCGAGACAATCCTGCTTGGTTTGTGCTCTGATATGAACTGTCAACTGTGGGACGTTATATAGACAGGTGTGTGCCTTTCCAAATCATGTCCAATCAACTGAATTTACCACAGGTGGACTCCAATTAAGCTGCAGAAACATCTCAAGGATGATCAGGGGAAACAGGATGCACCTGAGCTTAATTTTGAGCTTCATGGCAAAGGCTGTGAATACTTATGTACATGTGCTTTTTCAATTTTTTTATTTTTAATAAATTTGTATAAACTTCAAGTAAACTTTTTTCACATTGTCATTATGGGGTGTTGTGTTTAGAATTATGAGGAAAAAAATGAATTTAATCCATTTTGGAATAAGGCTGTAACATAACAAAATGTGGAAAAAGTGATGCGCTGTGAATACTTTCCGGATGCACTGTATATATGTATATGTTTATGTATATATATGTGTATATGTATATGTACAGTATATATATGTATATATGTATATGTACAGTATATATATGTATATGTTGTCACAAAGATGAGACATAGTCACATAAAGGTTTGGAGCAGCCACCCGTATAATTTGTTTTCCTGGCTGCAAAGTTGCTTATTTAAAGTATACAGCACTGATGTGCACACAACCGAGTCCAAAACAAGACTGAGGGAATAGGGAAAAGGTGCAGGCTTTTAAAGGGGGAGACAGGAAGTGAGATCATAAGGATCAGGCTCATGTTCTTCAGCCATTGGTTTGAGCCCGGACGTGACATCACAGGGGCCGGAGCCGGTAAGGTCCCTTCCATTGGCTCGGTCCCGGAAGTGACGACAAGAGAGCCAGGTGGAATCTCCCGTGAATGGTCTACAGGAAAGGGAGAAAAAAAGTCAGTGCACTCTGCCACATCCCGGCATGCCTCAGAACTGCCTTTACTCAAGTCCTTTAGCTGCCTCCCATGTGCACGTGTGTGACAATGTACAGTATATATATGTATATATGTATGTATGTATGTATATATGTATATATAATATGAATGTATACTGTTTATATGTGTATATACAATATATTCATTCTCTTTTCGCTGTTCCGTTATTTCACCGAGTAATAATTTCCATTTGTTTGTGCTAATGCGCTCTTTACTATCATTTTTTTGAATTTTTTTCGAATTTTAGTACTTTCATGAACTCTAACCTTCTCTGCATGTGTATCGCGCCAACGCTTTTGAATTCTTTACGACGTTCTACTTTGTCATCTACTTTTTGTCTTTTATTTTCAGCCCCGGGCATGGTTAAATCTCTTGGCACAAAGTCTCGTCTCGCTAGACATGAAAGTATCTCTCTGAAAAAGTCACATCTCGTCCCAAGCTAAAAAGTCTTGTCTTGTCCCAGGATTTTTTTATATTATACAGTATAATATATATACTGTATATAATGCGTGTGTGTGTGTGTGTGTGTATATATATATATATATATATATATATATATATATATATATATATATAATATGAGAGAGAAATATAGATATATAAATAATATATGAAACATTTTGTATACTACGAAACTGTATCCATAGCTACCTGGCTTTATCCAATATGAATGTATTCTGACTTTTCCCTATATCCTTCCTGCTTTGAATCCTTTTGCCTCCTAGGCAAGACTTTGCCCAAGCCACAATATCTAAAAATCTTAATATTCTGTCCTCTGAGAAAAATCATAGTGTGTGTGTGTTTTTTTTAATCTTAATGGAACAGTCTATTTGTTTTTTTTTTTCATTTTTGGATATTCTAGACTTCAGTAATAATATACATTTTATAAATGTAGCTTTCTAAACATTTGTTTTTCCAGTCCATTTTGTGTGTATTTTTTAATACTAAAACCTCTCATTTTACTTGGTGAAGCTGTGAGACCCTTTCATGAATTTCTTCCAAAATTATTACAAATAGCCTTTGGCAACAGGAAAAAAAATTATTTGAGGCAAATTTGCTTTGGAGGACTAAAAAGGCACTTCATGTATTTGTAGAAACCATGAACATAATTTCCAGAGGCACGTGTAAAAGAAAGAAATAGAAAATAATTTCCCATAAGCATGCAAACAGAAAGGGGTGCTGCTATTAATATAGTAAGTAGTGGTTAGCCAAACGTATTCAGTGGACTGCCAGTACCCAGTGGACCAGCTGCTAGCTGGCCTGAATACAGTTGTGTATAATTTACAGTATTGCAGCAAAGCTTAATCTGGACATGTGGATTAATGTTTGAAAATGTCACATAATGAAAAATGTGTGAATGCATTTTCATGGGGTTGTTTTTGGAGTTTAGAAACCCTTGTATATGTAAGCAAACTGAACATCGGTTTCATTCATTCTGAATTGTGTTAATAGCAGCATATCAAATATCACATTAGGTTTGTTGGTTATTTTTTTTTTTGTGGTGTGGAACTGTTTTTCTTTTGCAAAATGAGCCAATTGCTTACAATTTTTAATGTTGATGTATCTATTGTTAAATTAAAAGGTTTCTGACTTTTTTCTTAACATCTCACTGCATGACTTGATTTTGGATTTCTTTTTACAGGTCAGGTGCAGGTTCGGTACAGAAGCAGAGTGGTAAAGTATACATGGCCACCTCCCTACCATGTTGCAGAAAGAAGTCCTTGGGTCCAAGTGGAACTTGCCAATGGGCAGCAACTTCAAACAAAACTGCTGGTCAGTGCAATTTGTGTTGCCCTTGGCTAGAATTAAATAAACCAGTTTAGACTGCCCCAAAATAAAATATTCTTATTCCTGTTTGTGGATTGTACATTTCAAACATACCACCAAAGCAGAATAAACAGAGATTGTGTGGTCCCTTCTTACACCACCTTCCTTCAAATCAAGAGATTTCTTGGCCTCTATCCCAATTAGGCCTCTAACTTTGTTACCTCTGAGGACGTTGGGGAGTTTAAGGGGAAGTAAGTCAGTTACTTTGAATTTTATATATATATATATATATATATATATATATATATATATATATATATATATATATATATATATATATATAGTTGCATAGTTTACTGTCAAATAATGCAAAGAGTACGCAACATGTGTTTCGCCCTTATTTGGGCTCATCAGGCGTACACACTCTACTGCTCCCCTTGCGGGAATCGAACCTTGGACGTCAGAGACGAAGTCCCTTTACGCTGCGCCACGTCGTGTAGTTCTTTTATTTGACAGCCTGTAGATCAGAGTAATTACATTCATTGCATTCGTAGTCTGAGTCCTGACCTGATTGTATGGGTGGTTACCTACCAGGTAACGCATGTGGTTGGTCTGCCATTCGGCAAAAATCCGCCACGGGGTCCTCTTCAGTTGCGAGAAGCACATCATGGAATGTTGCATAGCATTAGAGTGTGTATGCCTGATGAGCCCAAATAAGGGCGAAACACGTGTTGCGTACTCTTTGCATTATTTGACAGTAAACTATGCAGTAAACTTAGTGGAACTGGCTATTTTACTGAATCTTAGTCTTGTACAATGTCATGATTAGCAAGTTGTTTTTTTTCCTGAGTTTCTCTTATTAAGCCTTAATCACAACAGTTTTCCTTAATTTTACATTTAAAGATGTTCCTAACTTTGGAAAGTCCAATGAGAAAACCTTTAGAATTTTTGTAGCCTCCATAACTTTATATTAATTTATTTTTCTTATTCAGCTGATCACCATGGTGGCTGACAGTAAGCACAATATTCTCAGAGGTAGGAAGAGTGAGAGTAGTTTTCTAATCTGCAACTGCCTTCAGATATAACTGACAAGCTTTGAAGTAGTGTACTTTTTTTTAATAAATTTTCCCGATGGGTGTCCAAACCTTTACACAAGTCACATTCAATGTTGTAGCTTTTCAGGCTGTTAAATGAAGCAAATAAAAAGTAGTAATGGTCCAAAGAAATCTTCTTTAATAAATCATGTTTATGTTTAAAACCTAAAGAAGTCTGACAAACAAGAAAGACCTATCAGTCTATCAAGCTTGTAGGTTAGTTTGTAGCGAAGTTGTCAGAATATCTCATCCTTTTTACTTTTTCAAGTATTTGGTTATATTAATTTGTTATATTTATTTATTTATTGCACTCACTTTTTTAATTAAAAGATTTAGTACAATATCCAATTTCACAAGTGGTACCCAATTAAAAGACCCAATGGAAATAATAAAACCTTGTTATTTGGGCAGTAAGTGTACATGTTCTTGAAAACATCATATAACCTTAGAATAAATACACACAAGCACTGATACTATAAAAATTAAAAAAGGAAATTTCTAGTGTGTTTCTAAAACTTACTGATATTATGTATCAAATTCTCTTCAGGAAAATGTCATAGTTTTGGTCACATTTCCATTGAAATTACACTGTACTGCTTTTTTTTAATTAAGAATAAGCAGCTGTTTAATAAAGTAAATAGGTCAACAGATTATAAATAACAAGAATTAAACACAAAAAGGAATTTTCAAGTTAAAAAGTATCTGAATAAATTTAGAATAAAATTGCAACTGTGGTGATGCACAGAAACCGAGTAACAGAGCTGAATTCATCTGCGTATTTAAAAGACATTCATGTTTTACAGGTGAGCAGGTTTGCAAATCCATTTAAACTGTTACCTTAGTGAAACCAATATGGTATATATGAAGTAAGCTAGTTTAATAAATTTGATACTAAATAATAAAAAATTATTATTACAAATAATAAAATGATTTTATGTTAAAATGTTAAAATACCCAGAGTTGACAGAGTGAGCATTACCGTTAAAGTAGGGCTATACAAAAGCTCCAGCAAATGCATTAAATGAAAATAGCCTTCTCTGCATGTGCTAATGAATTAATTATAAAAAGAAGGGTAGTTTTGTTTATGATGTCTCTGAATGCTGGATTGTATTTTGTAATTTATTTTAAGAGACTTATTTTGGTTTTTAGCCGTGTGTCATTGAAGAAATCAAAATATGGGAGACATGGGGGTTGATCACCAGCGCAAGTATCATTTAACTGTTTGTTGGTTGATTACTGAGAAGGCCAATTTATTGCACAGCAGTAATTTGCCTAGCCACAAAACATGGACATTCTTTACAAGTTGAATTTTGTAAAACGTTACAAGCTCCTTGGGAAAGGGAGATGAATTTTCATTATTCATTTAATTATGCAGCAGTTATGGTGAAAACATTAATTTTCTATGTGGAGGAAACATGGGAAATGTTTTATACTTAATTATTTTTCTTTTTCTTTTTTTTCCATTTTAGTGTTTCATTTTAGCTTCTTTATACAAGTCAATATTAAATTTGTGTTTTCATATTGATGACCTAAGATTTGTTAATTTAAGTGCCTCTTAAAGTAATGTCTTGCTCAAATATTTTCCCAAATTCATATATTCTGTACATACAGCATCTTCCATTAAAATAAAATGAAAATGCACTTTGCTTAGGTTTGTAAAGTAACACAGATGGATGTAATCTAATTAACTGAACTGTTAAATTAACTTTTTTTCTTTTTAATTTATATATAATATAGATAGGGGCAGATGGGCCTAATTCCATGGTTCGAAGAACAGCAGGAATTCGTACCATCCAATGGAACTATGACCAATCTGCTGTGGTTGCTGTGCTTCATTTGTCAGAGGTGAATTATTGCTGACTGGCCTGTTTGCCTACTTTTTATGAGATGTGGTGTGATGTTAGTATTTCCACAGTAACTAAGATAAACAGAGAATGGTAGCACACTGGCTTGCTGGCTTTCACTTGTCTAGCTATTAATCAGAACACAGTTTGAAGCACAGAATACCATTTTTCACTACTTTGAATATGGGCAAATGAGTTAAGTGCTAAGGTCCAGAAAATGTTTTCCTGTGCAACCATGCAAACATACTTAAAATATTATGTTTATGCAGAAACTGGCCATTCAGCTAAGTATAATTCATTAATTCATCTTTACAGTATGTAATGGCGCCATTGAAGTTTGATATTGAGGGTAAAATGTTTTAAAGGTGCTATATTCTGCCACGTCACTAGCAGTTTTGTTTTATGTAACTGCACTTCTCATGTAAACATTTTTCAATCATTTGTTTAATTAAACCTTGACCAGCTTCCTTCTGTGTCTTTGTTTTTTTTGTTTTTTTTAAATAATTTATTAAACAACTTGTATCTGTATGTGTGCATGTGCTTATGTTGAATATCCAAGTGCATACTTTAATCGAAATTTTGTGCTTCGTTAATATAAAGATGGAAATCTAGGTACATTATACCAGACTTTTTTCATCTTTAGTAAGACCTTGTAACCAACAGTATTTCATTGAAAGTCAAAACAATTTCAAAGGAAAAAAATGTAAAAGCTACAAACTTTTAATACTTTGGTTGAATAAATATTTGCATTCTTTAACAAATACTGCATGGACACAAATTTTGCTTTCATTACAGGAGTACTTATATCTGTTGTAGGTCTATATTAACTTTGAGCAGCTGTATTTTTGTGTGTTCAGGCATTTACTAAAAGATGCAAAGTAGAATATTTACCATCAAGCAATAGCATATAGATTAAATTATTGGATAAGTGAAATATAAGAAGAGCAATGCTGGTAGAAAAGAAATGAGCAGGAAAAATAGAAAGAAAAGAAACACCATAAAAACAGAAGAAAGATTTTGTAATTTATCCTTTCTATGGATGGGTCTATCCTCTGACTGGGTTGTTCTAAGAATTGATTTAGTTGAATTGGTGGTATGCTTCAAACTGATATTTTGTTGAAAGATAATGTTCTTCCTTAATTGTAGTAAAATATGTTAAATTAGAAGGAAGAAATATATTTACCATGTATATACAAGAGTAATATACTTTTGCAGGTCTCTGTATATATAAATAGGATTCAGAACCACATTGTTTCCTTTTTCCTTAAGATATTTTTACTGTTTGGCTGCTGATTTGCAGTTTCTTAGAAAGTGTTTGAAATTACTTTTCAGACTGTTAGATGTCAACAGCTTAATTTTAGGGTATTGGTAGAATTTAATTTGAATTTGGCATGACTTGGGCTCAACTTCACTTTGATGGATCAAGCTAAATTTTACCTAATTTATATTAGGTAGAGCTGGTTAAATCAGTTATAATTGTCCATCCAAGTATTTAAACATATTTAAATACCCTGCACATCAAAGAAATGAAAAAAGCACCAAACTTTTTACCTGGCACTGTACGTGTTAGGTTGTGTGTACATTTAAGTTCTGAGTGTTCTTTATAGTCATACTAATAGCCTAGCCACTTGATCACAGCTTCTCCTTTGAGATTTTTTAGCAGATTTTTTACTTTAGAGTGTTGGTAACTTGGATTTTAAAGCCTTAAATTTTGAAGTGGATCCATCGATTTTTAGTAATGTCTAAACAAAGTATATACATGAAAAGTGACAGAAGCTGGCTTAGACCACAATATAATTTTTCCTATTAGCTCTCAGAAGTGCATGGACGTGCTTTTTTTTATTTCTCCTCATTCAATATGTTTTCCATATCTTTCTGATTTTTAGCCCACAGAAAACAATGTTGCTTGGCAAAGATTCCTGCCTTCTGGGCCTATTGCAATGCTCCCGGTAAGATACTGTTTTAATGACAAGCAATTAAAGGAGTATGACAGATTTCAGGATTAGTATGGTCTTGTGTGGCTGCTGTTTTTCTCCTTTAGGTTTTAAATTAATTGTTAGTCACTGTATTTTATTTGATAATATTTGGTAACATTTTTATTTGTTCATATAGCCCAGCATCATTATATATATATATATATATATATATATATATATATATATATATATATAAAAGCTTCTGATTTGTTTGTATTTATTTGGTTAGCATTAATACTGTGTGTTACATACATCTTGATTTAAATTTCCTAGCGATTGCTCCACTCTTGGTGGAAGCAACGTTTATATGAAATAAACTGTTATTATTCTTAGATAGGTTTGTCATAGTGTGGCAAACCTGGATTTTTATTTTGCTTTTCCTGGGGAGTGTTGCAGTAGTAACACACTGAGGATAGCTGACCAGGGGACTTGTTTGTAAAACTTTGTGTGGATTCAAATGTGAAGAAAACAGGAAAATTGTTAAACCTAAAAATCAGATTTATAAAACTTGGTGTACGCAATTTACCATCTGTAAATCACAGTTATCTTGTAAATGTGTGTAAGTGAACATACCTCGACCCCTGCCCGGTTGCAAGCCTGAAACAACCAAATATGGACCATGCATTTAAACCTTGTACAAATGCAATCACAATGCCGCAGACCTGCATTGGCTGGTAGATCTCCTACCCGATAAATCCAGATGCCGCCACTTGCATATGAGGTGTCCTATAGTCCACTCCGTCTGGCACTGTATCACCTCTCCTCTGCTCTCTGGAGACAGGAAAAGGTGTAAGGTACAAGCGTCTCAGTGAGCAACTACTGTTACCTAGCAAATGTAATGACATGACAGCTGTTACAATGAATAGTATAGGTCATGTGAAAGAGTGAGGGTTCAGCTTGTTACCTTGACAACAAGCCAGATATCATGTACAGCACCAACAACAAGTGATCTGCCTTTTGTTGTCAAAGTATCAAAATATTCATAAGTAATGGAATTGATTATATAGTGTGCATTACAAATGTACTCCTGGTTTGTTCTGGCTTTTGACAGTTGAGCCTTGTAGACTGCCAAGGGGCATGGCTTTTATTGCAGGCCCATTTCTTATAGTAACTTATTTCTAAATTATGGAAACACTAATCAGTATAAACCTGTAAACTGTTGTTTTTGAACTAAGAAGGTGACGTTTGTTGTTTTTATACCAGTTAAAACATTTTTTGTAATCAGTTAAACGTTTAACTCATTCAGACAGGTGTCTGAAATTATTTTTATCCTTGGGTCAGTTTTATTCAGCGCTGTTCATTGAGGGGCAACAAACACTCTTAAGCACTAGGGCTCCATTGCTCCCGTGACTTTTGATACCCTTGCCAAAAAGTGTGCTGTCATAGCACATTACTTTCTTTTATTATGTGCAATTTTAAAATATTTTATTACATTTTCTATATAATGTAAGGAGTAATATCTTTTTAATGCTCCATTGCATAAATAGTGACACTGCTCTTCCATGTGCTCATACACTTCATGTATTACATTAGAAATTAAATTTTGGGATGCTGATTAAAATGAGTTGATTGGATTTGGCCCGCTTTTGCGGCCACTTCACAGATGGAGTCTATGTGAATACAATAGCGCGTTTTCCTTTTAGTTGTATAGCAAAAGTACTGTGTTGCCTCAAAAAAAAAAAATGAGTCATGGGATGACAGATGCCACAGAGTCACAACATTTGTCAGTTTCATTCTTGGCATCAGAGCTGACTTGTGGACTTATGGTTAATGTCACTGATCAAGGTTAACAAAAGCAGTGTCATTCTCACTAGGTGCTGTTATTGCAATATGAGTGCAGTCAACTGATGGTTCATGAATTAGTCGTCTTCAAGGACAAAAAATAATCTTGCCAGTCCCTAAAACCTTGTTTCCATTTTGCATGACCATTTCCATAGTCTTCAAGTAGCAGCAAACAAGCCATATTGTGTCAAACAATTAGGCTTTAAATAGGCTGTAAGGCATGATATTTATAGATTTCTGTGTTTTGCTACACTGACCCTTTTTAAAGGAAACTAAAATAGAGTGCATACATCATATTAATCTTTTATGAGCCTTAATATGATTGTCACGTGATAAGCCAAGTTCAGTGGTTGTAGAAATGAAGCAAATATAAAGACACCCGCTTGGCTTATCACGGACATTGGAAAAAAATGTTGAAGAAATATTTTATTTGCCTGTTTTACCTCCCCTTTCCCAGAATAGCATGGCAGTGGCACAAAGTTTCACCGGCGTTTGAGCACAAGTTTGCTCAAAGGGCTTCCTGGAGGCCTACAGGTGCTTTGAGAGCAAGCCATGGGGCTTGAACTAGCCAATGCCAAGGCACGAGTCTGAAGCTGTCTTTGGCGTACACTTACGGTTTCTGGCAGCCAAGTGCGGAAGCGTGCTCCTGTAACAACTGCAGGGGAGAAGGCGAATGTTCTATTTTTAAATTCAGAAGGATAGAGAGCACAGTTTCAGAGTAGCTGGCAAAAGGGAACAGAAGTTAAAGTGGGAGAAAGTAAAACAGCACTCACTTACTAGAGGCTGAGCAAGGAGCCTTAACGTCACCAAGACAGACGGATACGCGAGTGCGGGAATGTTTAAATAGGATGGACTGCACCTGAGCAGGTGTTTTGACGAATGGTGCACATCCCGACGTGACGGTTTATTGGAAGTACACGGGTAAAGTAAATGAGGACTGGATGGACAAAAGGGCTTGCTGTATAAAACCATGGTCTGAATGCCAGGTGTCGCCATTTGTCCAGGTCTTCGGGCTTAAGTGTAGATCTGTGCTACTGATTTCCTTATCTTAGTAATAGAGATATGTATCAACTTTTGTGTATATAGTAGGTGCTTAGTTTTTCATTTTTTGATTAATTTTTAAGTCTGTGCTTTGTGAACTGTCTTGTAGCTTGGTGAAAGAGGAGGAAGAGTTTTTTTTCCCTTCACTCTTGTTTTGGGAGCCACTGTAAATATTATAAGTAGCTTCTGCACTAATTTTGCATGTTTTGGAAGTGTCTTTGTATCAGACTTTTAAATATTTTTGCAAGACATTTGTTTGTAAAATAGTTTGGACACGGGTGGAATAAAACAGCATCCTTTTTTTGAATAGTCTTGTTCAGTATCTCATACTCCATCCCCCTGGTTGCTCAGTCTAGTTTATTGGCACCCCAGGTTGGGAATTGTACAACAGTGTCCTTGCCCAGGGTGTCACACATCAACGCACATTATAATAACGGATCGTTGATATGAACTATTGTGTGCATGAGTCTTCATTTAGCTGGTTTCGCTACATTACTGTACTTGGTCAAAGGTGCCATCATCTTTGGGAGGGAGACTAGGGGGACGAGATGTGATTGTCTCGGAAGACAATTTGAAGTTCCGCGAGAAACACTTTAACTTGCTCCCAGCTCTTAAAACAACGATAAGCAACAAGCAAAACACGCAGCTCGCCAGCAGCAGAAAGCCAGCAGATGATCCGACCGTTTCTCCTTGCGTGCGTTCAGCCATCCTAAACCCCCCCCCCCCCCCCCCCCCCCCCCCCCTTCACAATGCGAGCAGCAGAGACGCGAAGTGGCGAAAGGACAGTTGCTGTACAGGCTTTAAAATGATTGACGGGCAGCACAACAACAGCAGCAGAAAGACAGCAGATGATCCGACAGCATCTCCTTAGCATACATTCAGCCGCCCCCCTTGACAATGCGAGCTGCGTTATACTTCCTGCGAGAGAAAGATTTAACCATGCCCGGGGCCGGAAATAAAGGACAAGTATTGTTTTTACAACGTCACGCAAGACAAGGCAGTGAGACATCATTTAAAACAAGTCCACGGACATCTAACCTAGCAGTTGTTGGATTGCTTTTGGCAGACACACTTCATGTGCTCCCAGCTCTTAAAACAATGTCAAGCAAAATACGCAGCTCACCAGCAGCAGAAAGCCAGCAGATGATCCGACTGCTTCTCCTTGTGTGTGCATTCAGCCACCCCATCCACCCACCACCCCACCCCTTTCCCTTCACAATGCGAGCGGCAGAGACGCGAAGTGGCAAAAGGACAGCTGCTGTATAGGCTTTGAAATGATCAGGCAGCTAGACAAGCAGAACAGGCAGCTCGCCAGCAGCAGAAAGACAGCAGATGATCTGACGGCATCTCCTTAGCGTGCAAGAAAAAGATGTAACCACGCCTGGGGCCGGAAATAAAGAAAAAGTATTGTTTTTACAAACATTTTGAAGTAAAAGTGAAAATAATGCATATGTAACAATTCCTATGAAAATAACAATCTCTTTAAATTGTATATCTGGTAAACCAAACCCGGGGGTGGGTGTTTCTCTAAAATGTTGCACACGGTTGGATTAGAGTTGCTGTAAATATACACACATTTCAAGCCCTTTTTGTGCATACACAAGTTTATAAATCTAACCCTGGTCTCTCTGTCCCAAGTAGCTACCTCCTGCCTGGGAATACCTAGTGACTCCTCCTGAGACATTCAAGAGAGATAATCCCTTCAGAGAATGTCTTGGGACTTTCCCTAGGTCGTCTGTTTGTTTGGGGGGAGCATTCTGACTGTATGCCCAAACCACCTCAGTTGACTCCCCATCATCTGGACAAACGATGATTTTACGCTGAGGTCTACCCATATTTAGAAGCTCTCCATATAAAATATATGTAAAAATAACAAGGAAGGTTTTACGTTTTATATATAATAATACAAATATGATATGTTTTCTGCTCATACATTTTATGATCCTCATGAGAAGAAAAATATAAATACCTTGAAATGAAAACAAGATATTTGTTATTAAAAGCTTTGAAACATGCTTCCATCATATAAATAAAAGAAAGATGTTGAACTAAATTGGAAGGCAGTGTTTGGCACCAGAAATAAAGAAGGCTTTGTAGTAGGCCTTTGTTCTGTGTGTGCCAGCTGAATCCAGAGGGCCCACAGCCTTGACATTTACAGTGTGCTGCCTTTGGCAAAGGGACACTTAGCTCTACTGTGAATACTGAATAGGATGAACCATCTTATTGGTGTTCTGGGAAAATTATCAGTTGTTCCTGTAACATTCTCAGGTGTCTGGAAAACAGAACTCTTCAGCAGTTAGTGCACAAGAAACAAAATAAGAAGGAAAACTGAAATATGTAATTTTGTGTGGTAATGGCTTGTGCAAGTGTTTATGGTGTAGCTTTTTCCATCTATATAATTTGTCAGTTAGTGAAAGTTGGTTTTTACATGGTAGTGCATGGTTTAAGACAACCCATTTAAATAAATTTTGAATATACCTTTGTTAAATTGTTTCATTAATGAATATCTTTGTCTCTCTATCTGTGAAGTTGTCAGACAGTGCCAGTTCATTGGTGTGGTCTACCAGTCATCAACATGCAGAAGATCTGCTCAGTTTGGATGAAGAGACCTTCACTGATGCTGTAAACTCTGCCTTTGTAAGTTTCCATCCTGTAAATCTTCATTGGGTGAGGTTTTATGGTGATTTTTAATGAGCATCACTGTGTCTCATCTTAGCATGAGAGCACTGAAGTACAGGTCCACACTGTTAGATATCTGCTGTTTGAAATACTGTACATCTGCTTTATAGTTAAAAAGACCTACACAAGAACATAGGAATGGGTGTGCCAGTCTGTACAAAATTACTTTTTTACCCTTGTTTATGTTGGACTGATCCAAACCACTCCTTGCTTCCATTTTAACCAAGTGCAACTTGAAACTAGAGTATTTCGGGGAAAAAAAAAGTTTAAATTTCAGTGGCAATTTGATCAAACTGTTTCCATATTGCAGCTTTGTTCTTTTGTACAGTAAAGAAAATTTGAGAAGGTTTGTGTGGTTGACATACACAAGAGTGTTTAGCTGTATGTAACATTCAGCATATTATATAAAATAGTAACTTATGATCAGTCAGCTGTAACAATAGCACCGTCTTGTGCCTGACCCAGCAGACTCACATGGAGGCACGTTTAAAAATCAAATAAAGATTTATTTTCTTCACCTGTGGGGCACGTCTTCCCCGTGAACCCCACAGGCAATACACAGTCCCAAAAGCACTTAACACAACCCAAAACACGCCCTTCTGGCACCACGACTCCTCCGTTGAAGCTTCGTCCTCTCCTCCCGACTCTGGCCACTGAATGTTGGTGGCTGGCACCTTCTATAGCCCACCTGGAAGTGTTCCAGGTGCTTGACCACCTTGTTCCAATTGCACTTCTGGGTGGGGCTGAAGATTTGTCCAGCTGGGCTGTGGAATCCATGCAGCACCACCTGGCAGCCACCCCAGCTCCCAACCGGGCTGTGGAGGACTTCATCTCCCATGGAGCCCTGCGGGAGGTTGAGGCATCACTGTTGGCCAGGGAGGCTGCCACCAAGCGTCCCGGGGGAGGTATTGAGTGGCCCATAGTTGCTCCCCCGGAACATGTGCAGCAGGGGCATCCTGGCTGGGCATGGGACCCGGCCGCCTGCCACATGGCACATAAACTAAACTGATTTGATAGTGATAATAATAAAGAAAATAAGTGCATTGTTTTAGGGTTGTTTGCATATGATATAAGAAGTAGCTACTGCAATAGCCCTGTCTGCCTGTCTGAAACAACTTGGGGGCACCCTGTGGACCAGTTTTGTTGAAATGTAGAACATTAAATTTGTCAAGGCAATACAGTTTTCATTAAGCTATCTCTACAAAGTTTTGAAATGTCAAAATCTCCCATTGGAAACCATTGCTGAATATTCACTTCACTGTCTAAAAACAAAGAATCATTCTGTGCAACTTGAATTATGAATTATTTTACTGTTTAAATTTTACCTTTACAATGGTTACAGCAACTTATATATTTATCTCTCTTTTTACCTCTGATAGCCCCTACTAAATGTAAATAATATATAATACATTTATTTATGTATTTAATTATTAATTAATTATTAATTATAATGAATCATTAATCAGAAAGTTACTCACTGTTTCCATTCACAAGGGCGAGCAGTCTTCTATCAGCAAATCCAGCTACATACATGCAGAAACCTCTATATCAGCAAATTGTTTCTGCTTTATGAAGTCTTCCCAGCTGCTTGAGCCCAAAAGGAAGAGAACCAGTGCATCAGCATCTCACTAAAAGTATAAAATGCAAGCAAAGCAAATTAAAGATTATATGAATGAAGCCATTATGCACAGAGTAAATAAACAATTATTTAGTATTAATCTTACAAAAACAGCCTCACAGCTCCATTGTCTACATTATAATGCTATACTATTTCAAGTAGTGTGTTTGAAGCTCCAGTCACATTCTAGTGTTGCCTTGCAGTTTCTAAAAGCAGTGGAAGTAAATGTGTCCTTTTTGGAGAAAGCAGCACCAAACAGCTGACAAGAAAAAAAGCATGTTCCGAACTTGGCAGAACTCTTAAGCCTTGGCTGTAACTGGTAACATGCAGTGCTAGAGCACCTTTTGCACTGCCAGTTAAGTGTTCTGTAGTAAGTTTTTAAAAGGTTTACCTTTATTTAAATCTTTCTGGAGTGATGAGGTGGTCTTTTGATTAGGTGTAATTATGCTATTGGCAGTCTCGCTTGCAATGGATGAGGACAATTGTTCTTTTTCTCCATCCACTCCCCAACAAGCTAGAGTATACTTGTCTATTGCTGCTGCAGCATGACTTGTTATGAGTACTCCACCTTTTGGGACAAAAAAAAAAAAAAAAAAAAAAAAAATCTGTACTTGACTTTGGATTTATTACTGTATATCTGTTAATATCTTAGCAAAATCTGATAAAACCTAATGAGCTCAGTTGTCTTATCTGATTTAAGGAACACTTAATGTCTAAAACACAACTGATAACTTTTCTTTGTGAAATCATAATTAAAACCGTAAAATACAATACCGTCAAGTAAAACCAGTTACCATAAATTCTCTGATTTTGCAGTTGCTTCTGCTGTGTGTTGAACAGAAAAAAGCATTCCTTCTACTAGAGTATTAAACTAGTTCTGGGAATGTTTGTACATATATAGTTATGTTAATTTACTATGTCTGCAGAGAAGCATTTGGTATGTATCAGTTGAAAAATAAGGCTACCTGTCTAGAGTACTGTTAAATTATATTTGGCAGTTCATTTATCACAATATGAGTTGTAGAATAGAGAGCCAGAGAGATGGAATAGTTGGTGCAATAGGGATGAGGGGAGCTTCTTTATCATTGTTACAGTCACACACTAATCTATTACAACTAAGTCACAATCATGTTCTTTAAAAAAAATAAAAGCCAGGGAGTGAATTTGTGCTTTAAATCCTTTAATCTTTAGACTGAATTACCTTAATCGGTTTGAGAATGTAATGTGAGGCACACTGAATTAATAAATATTAGAATCTTATCATTTTATATAATGTTTTCTGTAGCTACAATCCAGTATGTTCAAAGTTTATAACTGTATAATAATTTTTACATTTTTAGTATTTTTTGTAAATTTACAGTATAACATTCAGAGTTTTATAGTAATGGTACTTTTACATATAACAAGACAGTGTCAGGCTAAATTAAAGACAAATAAATTAAGACATTCATGTCTGTTTAAACTGCAGTTGTTGATGGTATAGATGAGTTTGATATTTACCACCTTTCTAAATATCTTGACTACAAAAACATTTTTATTTTTGAAAAGACTATGCATACAATAGATTTTGGTCAGCATGGTTAAATTCTTTGGATAAGGAGCTGTGGAAAAAATTATGTGTACTTGATTCTCTGTCAGTTGACTTGGGAAATACAGAATTTTTGTTGTGTATACATAATGCTTTTCTTAATAATGCAAGAAATAGTAATACATTTGAATTTGTAAAGATAATCTATTTTGGCTTTGTAAATCTGAGATTTTTTTATTGAAATTTATAATATGTAAATCTTAATTGGGTTTTACTACATTCTAAAGCAGTACGTAGTGATGATTAAAATGCCTCCACAAGAATTTCTTGTTGTAGTTTTTATTAGCTCCATAGGAATTACTATTTCTTTTTCTTTCTTTTCTTACTGCAGTGGAGTAATGAGTACCACTCTGACTTAATCGACACCGCTGGATCTGTCTTCAGGTCGGCATTATCATTATTGATTCCGTATGGCTCGTCGCCACGCCAGCTTCCCCCCAGTGTGGCTGGCATTGGACCTCAGAGCAGAGCTACTTTCCCCCTAGGTGTTGGGCATGCATCTGAGTACATCTGTCATAGAGGGGCTCTCATTGGGTAAGTCACCTTTCTTTCCCCTTGAGTCTTTAGTTGTATTGCATTTTATCCTAAGCCAACACTAGCAGTAAATCCAAATATGGTGAGCAGTTTTGATTTACTGCAGTTTCAGAATTGTCTACATGCTTTTAAAGAAGTAGGATTCTTCAAATAGCATTTTTGTTGATATAATGCCTAGACTATGGAGATTTATGGTAAAAGGAGGTTTTCATCTAAATTATTAGATCTAGTCAGATCTATTATATAAAATCACTACATGTTGATTATTGTACATTTTTTGTCTTTCAGAAGTATTTGCTGAAGCAATGTGTTGATTAATGCATAATGCAGTTTATGGGGAAATAATAATGGTAGTGTTTTTATATGGCTTTGAATGAAAAAAAACATCGCTTAATTTATTATCTTTAATTGACCAAGAGGATGGATGGATGGATGGATGGATGGATGGATGGATGGATGGATGGATGGATGGATGGATGGATGGATGGATAGATAGATAGATAGATAGATAGATAGATAGATAGATAGATAGATAGATAGATAGATAGATAGATAGATAGATAGATAGATAGATAGATAGAAATTCACAATAATAATGTCCATTACAAAAATAAAATGAGTCATTTTATCTTTTTTAAGACCAGGCATTACTCGTTTTTTTAATCTGGTTATGTGTGTTTTTGTTATAGAGATGCTGCTCACAGGGTGCACCCTTTGGCTGGTCAAGGGGTCAATCTTGGGTTTGGAGATGTGGTTTGTCTAACTCAGCACTTAAGTAAAGCAGCTTTTGATGGAAAAGACCTAGGTAACTATAAAACTTTGTTATGTCTTGTGACATCTCTTGATCCCGGCCCTTTTTTTTTAAAACATGCTAGAGATTTTTTATTAGGGAACCTCAGAAAATTAATCTTGATTGCATTTTAATTTTTTTTTATATTGCTGTGCACTTGGTTGTTCACATTAGTTGAGTATTTTGTAATAAGATGAACAGATAGTGATGAACACATATAACACAGTAAAAATAAAACATAACATTATGTACCAAAATACATTGTAATACACAAAGATTTTTAAGGTTCCCAGTTTTTTTTTGTTTTTTTTAGTTATTTAGACTTTAATACTTTGTAATGCCAGTTGGCCATAGCTGGGATAAACAAAAACACTTCCTTTGATGAGATTCTGAGAAAACTAAAGCTTTCGTGGATACAAGGCCCTTCAGATGTCAAATATGGCTGGGTTAAAATCACCATGTTGATTTTACACCGAGCTATACTGCAGGCTAGTACTTTTGACTGGTATGAATCGTGTAATAGTTTTAAGCTCAAGGCACTGCTGACATTATTTTCTTCAACTCTCGGTTATGCCAGGATGATGTATTTGGTGAAAGTGGTAGTAAGCTAGGAAAGTTAAAGTGAATGATTTATTAATATCTTGCCATGGTGATAGCCAATGTTATACTCTAGCCAGAAAGGAAAGTCAACAGGCAATAAAGTACTATGAGCTGCCATTCCAGTAGCTATTCCAAAAGTGCATTATCCATCCATCCATCCATTCATTTTCCAACTCACTGAATCTGAACACAGGGTCACGGGGGTCTGCTAGAGCCAATCCCAGCCAACACAGGGCACAAGGCAGGAAACCAATCCCGGGCAGGGTGCCAACCCACCGCAGGACACACACAAACACACACTAAGGCCAATTTAGAATCGCCACTCCACCTAACCAGCATGTCTTTGGACTGTGGGAGGAAACCGGAGCACCTGGAGGAAACCCACGCAGACACGGGGAGAACATGCACACTCCACGCAGGGAGGACCCGGGAAGCGAACCCAGGTCCCCGAGTCTCCCAACTGTGAGGCAGCAGCGCTACCCACTGCGCCACCATGCCGCCCCTAAAGTGCATTATGTTAAGAGTAATTTATCTTTAGTCTTTTTAATAGGACGTTTTTTAAATTGGTAGCATGATCATAGTCTGTGGCCACTTGAAGTGGTTTTGTTTATCCAGGGAATAAACAGAGCTGCATATTGTAGTATGCATTCTAAATGTAGTAATTCAGCTCATAAGACAAGCTTGCCGTATAAATACACAGTATACAGGTGGCAGTGCTGTTTCTTTATGAAAGATTGGCAACATGTATTGAAATAAAGTTTAGCTATTGGTTTGTCATTGACGGAACTGTAAAATACTACATGCTGTTGCATTTTCTGTTTTTCCATTATCCCTATAATGTTTATTGATGATCATGTTTTTATTGTGAAAAACTAGGGGCTTTGCCCCCTGCTCACTTCGCTCGCCATCCCCCGTGTTTGGTTTTCCGGATACACACTTTTAAGATGTTTTTTTTCTTTGAATTGTTGCTATTTCATTAGTTTCACTTTTATTTCAGAACTTATGTAAAAACAATATTTTGAATCTTTCGAGTCCAATCTTTTAAATGAGGTCAGTGAGACATGTGTTTAATGACTTTGTCAGGTTAGAGATAATGAAAACTGGAATTCAAAAGACTCAGAAAAACGTAGGCGCGAAACACATATAGAGCAAGATACAGAATATGAAAGCAGAAAAAAACGACACTGTCAGAAAAGAAGGTAAACATCGCATTAGCGCAAAAAAAGGGAAATTATTACTCGGAGAAATAACTAAAAGGTGAATAGAGATCGAATATATTGACACAGGTGATATGTCAGAGGTATGTAAATATTATAAGGCTTTGAAGTTTAAGTCAGAGAATTTCAAAAACGTGTTTTACCTTACATGCATTTATTGGTTACTTTGCAAAAAAAAATTATTAATTGAAGATGATGTAGATCACTTTGTCTGTGCTGAAATTCCAAACAGAGAAACCTATCCTGAATTATCTCTAACCTGCTCTGCATGTGTTTGGCCCTTTTGTTTTGTAACCTCTTTATGACATTTTACTTTGTTTTCTACTCTTTTATTTCTGACTTTGCTTTGTCCTGCTTTTTTTCAATTACACCTGGTTCGTGGTGATTATTTTCCTTTTTTTGAGTATTAATTTCCGTTTTTGTTTGCACTACTGCGATCTTTACTTTCTTTTTTTTTTTTTTTTATACATTCTAATTTTCCTACTTTCATATTCTTTAACTTTCTCCACATTTGTATCGCGCATACATTTTTTTTTTTTTTTGGAGCCTTTCGAATTCCACTGCTTTCATAATCTGCTGTACATGTGTATAGCGCCAACGTTTGTGAACATCTTTATGAAGTTCTACTTTGTCTTTTACTCTGTCTTTTAATTCTGAGCCCAATTGGACGTGCTTTGTTTAAATTCCACTTGTTACAGGCTGATAATTACTTGCCTTATTTTCTGAATTTGCACCTAGATTATTTTTTCTTTTTTGCTCTTTTTTCTCTCCAACGCTTTTGAGTCACTCTTCTCCGTGCTGCTTTCTTCTTCACTTATTCATCGACGTTTCATTTATAATGTATTGTCCTTATACGCTTTATATGCGCTGAGACCCTGGATCTGTGTGTGCTCAAATCCTTCACAAGACTGAATGTTTTGCTGCCCAGTTGTCTTATTTGACAGATTTTAAGTAGTGCGTGTCTTGCAAGAACTTCGTGTTCTCCGTCATCGCGTGACGGTCCTGGGTCAATCTCTTGGCACAATGTCTCATGTTTAAGGTCCTCGTGGGTCTTTTAACTATCTTCTGTGATCTTAACGTGAAGATCATGTATCGTCTCCTAGTCATTGACTCCCACAGAATTTTTTTTATAATGGAGAGATTTATATCATGTACCAGGCTTAAATGAATACTCCACCCAAAAATTGTCATTTTTGTATGTTTCTCTACCAGCATTGTTTGTAGTGATAGCTGAGAAACAGCTTTTAATCCCATGTTTTCATGGAGAACAGAGGTAACAGAATTACTGATATAGTGGGCTTGAATGGAGACTCAGTTTGAATTAATGCAAACAGTATAAAAATGTCCATGAAAAATTCTCTAATCATATTTCATAATCCATTTAGTATACTTTCAATGTCCTAAATGTGCATTATTGCGAAAATTTTATTAAATACATAATCTCTTAAAAAAATCATCTTATGCACACCAGTGAAGCACATTGAAGATGGTCAAATATTTGATTTAAAGACCTGCCTCCCACCTCATTCATTGATCAGAAATCCTTCTTAGTAATAGCTCATTCATTGGTTACCATGGAGCTTCACATTATATCAGGATTGCAAATCACTGTCAGAGAGGTGTACAGTCAGAGATTAAAAGATAAAGAAAAGCGAGCCAAAACATTATCATTTGGAAAGTATAACTTATGTTTCTGCAAATCCAAGATGCTTCAAGAACCAGAATGTAAATTCACCACTGCAGCTTCATAATCTGATGTTAAATAACTCTGAAGCACTGGGGTTGAAGAACATGTGAAGCATTAGTAGCTATTGCGTAAGCACTTCTTCAGGCCAGTGAATGTTGTTACATGCTAAATCTTGATAAATCCAAATAGTATGTAATGTTTATTGTGATGTGCCTTTAAGAAGCCATCATAATATGTGTTTTGTGCATGTGTAGACTAAAATTGCATACTGTTTCTGTGTATTCCTTTGAATCAATCTTGCCTTTTGTAATAATTGGAAATCAATCAGATGTTGGTTGCAATTTAGTGACAAAAATAAAGCATTTTCCCAACCGATATAATGTACATCTTAATAATTTTAAACTGATACTTTAACCTCTTTACAATGTATTAATTTCCTGTTATGCCCTCCAACCTGCAGGGGAAAAACATGGGAGTTGGTGGCAGAATTGGCACTCCAGCTACCATAAAAAACCTCACACTGTTCCATTCCATCTGAACTTGTGTGGTGCTGAGGTGTCACCTGTCACATGGCTGCACTCGGGCCCTAATCTGGGATCCTGAGTTGGTTTGTCATGTGGTGGGTGCGGCAATGCATTGTACCACTGTGTGCTCCTAACCTCTCTCTCTCTCAAGAATTCCGAATGTCTAGCTGATACACTGAAGGAAAAAAAATTACCTGTATAAATATAGCAAATGTATATTTTAGCAGCAAAAAAGCTGTACAGTAGCTGTACTAACTCTAACCCTAATTAATTGCAATTAATGATTTAAATGATTAAAACCTTTAAATGCCTGTTTATTTACATGTAACCAGTGTTTAATTGCCAGTGTCAGTTGTTTGAATAAAAAAATTAAACAATATGACAACTTGTTATTAATGAGAAGCATTTTATTTTCTATTATACCGTATGTATTATGGAGACATATTTTTGTACATATTTTATTTATGTATTTTAAGGGAAGTTTGTTTATTTTAGTATTTTTATGGTCACTGAACAATAAGCCTACAGAATTTCATTTTGTTAATAAAAACTGAACAGTTAACACCTGTCATTTATAGTTTAATAATAAAGATACACTTTTAATATCGAACATAAGGCTCCTATGTGTTTGGTTATGCAAGAGATTAGTGTAAAAAGTTTTTTAAAGGGATAAAGGATAAATTTTTTTTTTTAAAAAGTCAGAATCGGCTGATCAAGTAACATGAAATCGGTGACCTGATCGGAGCATCTCTAGAACTAGACAGTGCTACACTGGCTAGGATGAAGGTTCATGTTTTTAATCTATACAGTTTATCTTTTGAACATATTTTGGGATAATTCCATGGACTGCAGCTCCGTTAAATGTTCACGTAATATGTTGCTTATCAATGGTAAATTCTTCTTACAGTTACTTTTCCTGTTTGTATAGGATCTACTCCTCACCTGCTAGAGTATGAAACTGATCGGCAACGACACAACCTTCCGATGATGGCCGCTATTGATGCCATGAAAAGACTTTATTCTACAAAAATGGCTCCTTTTGTCTTGCTAAGGACATTGGGACTACAAGCCACTAACGCAATCTCTCCACTTAAAGTATGTTTGTAAGGGTGTTTCTTTCTTTTGATTATATGGTTTTGCATCCAGGTCTTTGAGTCATGAAAATGCATATATAATTTACTTGACCATTTAATGGTCATGAACTTACGGTATTTTTATCTTTTGTATAGAAGTTTAGTTTCCCAGAAATGTACATGTTGAGTTTACTAGAAATCTTATTGAAGTATAGGATAAAGCAGCTTTGCAGATAGGAAACTTTTTTTTTCCAGGTTTTCTTCAAGTGTTTTGAGGTCTTCAACACTCTCCACTGATTACACATAAGCACTAAAATTAATCCACAAATATAGTATTATAAAGAGCATAAATAAATAAAGCTGCAGACAGTTATGATGAATTTAGTTTTGTTGCACTTTTACTTTGTACCAGTCTCCCAAGTTCTGAGACTTAGACAAAACAATACAGTTGCAACATAAAATTTCTTGTAAGGATACTTAATGTAATCATTTTTAACTGCAGAATATACCTTAAATGTTTTGTTCTTTTATTTTTAGGATCAGATTGTAGCATTTGCCAGCAAATGAGAACTTTCAATTCAAGAAACATCTGACAGTGCTGAAACAACAGAAGAATAATTTTGGATGAAGCATCAGCTTACTGTTTGAAATTGCAAAACAAAAATCTATTCACCATAATGATTGTAAATGAATAAAGTATATTTTATATATATGTATGCTTATTTTTTGAGGAGGATTTTAGTGGGAAATGAGTAAGTAGAAGAAGTAATGACTAGATTGATTTTTGTTTTTACCTACTTTTTGTTTGTCTTTTCTAAAACTGCTTTCTGCATTTGTCCTATATCTCTAAACAGGGTAATCTAGAAAGACATCACTGTGAGGAGTTTCTGTGGTTTATGATTTGGACAATATCAGTGTGGTGTCAATAAGAGATGTTTTGCTTTGGACTGTAACTATGGAATTTGGTCACTGGGTGCTCTTTTCCCTTATAGCCATGCTTGTTACATTGTTACTGCTTGGCTGCTCCTTTTGTTTCTTTGTAGTTGAGGCATAAAAAGCATTCATATGTAATAATTAATACTCTTTACAAGCTTTTGCCAAGATGTAAATCACCTGCATTTCCTGGCTGGCTAAGTCAGGTGTTAAGACCCGCATCATATGTTTAGTGTACAGTATATTTTCTAGGAACTAGATATTAATATACAGGTTGTCATGAAAACACAGTGAAATGGAAAACTGAAGCACGAGGCTTTCCAAAATTCAGAGGTATACAATAGTGAAAAGAAAGCTGCATTTCCCTGGGTCACTTAATATATCACATTGATTAGATTATTGTTAATATTTGTTCACCTTTATTAAATTTTAAAGCCAGCCTCCATTGGAATATATTGTGAATCCAGCTCTAGGGTAAAGTAGCTATGAAATTTGACTGAGTTTTGTCTTTCTGTGAATAGATTTTATGTAATATGCTCAAACTTGCATGACATCTTATTATGGTTAAGTTGTCCTATCTATCACTGTATGCTGTGACGTCATGGACCTCAGGTATTTATTAATGTGTAATTGCATTTGGAAGAATAGTCATTTTATACTGTGCTGCTGTAAATGACGAAAGTGTCTTCTGTGATGCATAGGAATTACCAAGACTTATTACTGTGACTGTTTGTGGAATGTATCTCGGACAACCACAGTGAACACATCAGACACAGTAAAGGAAAACACACCAACGCTTAACTTGTTTGAACAGTTGTTTTTGGCAGTGAGCAACATTAAAACATGCAAGTGTTGGCGTTACTGGGTGTGAAACTGTACTTCTCAGTTGAGATGCTGCCGATTCTGGACAAACTTGCGTTCCCATGTGATTAAAGTAGTCTGACTGATTGCAGAAGTACTTGTCATTGGCCTAAGGTGGGATGCATTTAAGGTTCATTTTAGTGTTCTAGTTTGGTTGTCTTGTCAACTAATTGGAATAGGCACTAGAGTAGGAGTGGTATGCAGTAATCGGTGCTAAGACAAGTATTTAAAAGGGTGTATTAAAGGTACTGTTTCTAAAGGCGTTAACTGTTAAGTGGAAGGAGAGAGGTGATTAAATTACTGCTCGTGGTAAAAAACCTCGGGGTGAATTAGGAGTACTAAATATGAAGAACCGCAAGAGACTGGAAGCAGTTCTATCTTCCATAATTTGCTGTTCAACTGTTTTAAATGGTTTCACTTGCTGTTCCTTGTGGATACTGAGTTTTTTTGCAGTAAATACAATCTCAAAAATTATCTAATTCAGTTTCATTTCTTTGTGTTGTCACATATCGGTATTGACCCAGAGGTTGAAGTGACACATAAACTGATGGTCTAAACCTGTGTATGTGCCATGTAATTTAAAAGTAAGTTACTTGTGCATCTGTCAAATGTAACACTAAACCATTCTTTTACGGCATAGAGCTGAGCTCAGTTCTGTTGTTTATTTTTACCTTTCCTTGCGTTTATTTCTTAAATTTATGCTTTGACCACTGGTTTCAGAGTTTTGTTTTAAGAAATCGATTAGTATAACATTAATTAATTCTTTTATCCAAAGATTGCATATTACAATACACTGCATTACTGTATTGCTCGTGGCAGGCAATAGCTTGCTTTTTTCAAAGAATTAAAGTAAACCTGAAACTATGGTTAGTCTGTATCTAAACAGAACTTTTATATTTATACAGCTGTATTAAACTGGTACTTTTTATTTTCCATAAAATCTGATTTCATTCTTTTTAATAAGGTTTTGACATGCGAAACTTGTTTCACTATTTATTTGCTGCATTAAATACACAGACACTTCATATCTCAAAAAGTGTTTTATTAAAACAAGAAAAATATATTAAAACAGTTTGGTATTATTGAAGAGCACCAGCATCTCTCACATCATTGAACAGTTTCTACACAGAAACTGCCCAACCTCTTCCTGATACAAAGACATTAAAATAGACCAAGACACAGATCAGACATGGACAGTTATTTGGGTATGACTTTGTTTTGCAGCATTAATCTCAGAATATTTCTACATATTACCCATAACAATTTTAAAACATTATGAAATATAAGTATTGCCTATAATAGTTTCTTGAACCTGAGATGATATTTTTCAGTTATCATGGGTCTTATAAAACATAAAGAGAAGCTACATATGCATAGTTACAAAAGATACAGAAAAAACATACAGACATTTTCCAGTGTTTGGTACAAATAAAGGATATTAGTACATAAACAATTATTACTCAATTACTATAGTTTAACAACACCAATTAACTTGCCGGTGCTTTATTATCTGCACGGTGGGCAAATGATAAAACAATCTCTGTAAAGGTACTATATACAGCATATATACAAAGTAGTAAGGCTTAGATATACTAAAATAAAGCCAGAAGATTTGATAAATTTTAGAAAAAAATATCAATAAAAGCTAATCACAATCATACTTGGTTTACAGGCTTCACTCAGTGTGTACATTTAAACCGTAGTAAGAAAAGTGAGCTGCATTTTAGTAAAGCAGATCCTTATTTATACGTATATGCCTGTATTAAATTGCAGAATACAGATGATTTTTTCAAAATTTTTCATCCTGTATTTTATTTAGGTTGCTTAATAAATATTTATTAAATTGAATTATTTAGCCACTGTTTTGCAGGGAAAAAAAGTATAATAAAAAAATGTCACATACTATTGCAGGATTAATTCCTGCTTTATGCCCTTTGCTGTTTGGATAGCATTCCACTTTCCTGCAATTCTGTATTTGAAAAATGAATTTAGAAAATGGCGGAACGGATTGATGTACATAATATATTGAATTTGTGAAGCAAATTTGCAGAATGTAAAAAAGAAAAAAAAAAAAGTACTTTTACATTCTTAAGAAACCTGGTACAAAACATGATTTACGTAACTGGCACACTTACTGAATACACATTACGCTGTGTACAAAAAGCATAATAAAATATAGAGCATATTAATATTTTAAGCATTAAACTTGTAGTGAGTTACACCTACCAAACAGTTTTAATTTTACATTCATCTTCATATATTTTTAATTGATTTCCAATTTATAAAATATCTGTCAAATTGTAAAGCATTTTCTAGTGAAAACTTTAGGTTAATTGTGTAAGCAATTTGTGGTTTAGATATCACCAAGAGTCAATTAAAAAATGAATATGATCATCAGTTAATTGGTTTATAAAGAATACATTGATATTTATGTGTGATTGTCTAGGAAGTGGGTGGCAATGTGCTCCATCCCCAAAATACTAGACCATGATTTGATTCTCAGCTAGGGTGCTCTTTTTCTGATTTTCTGTGATCTTCCTGTGTTTCTGTAAAGTCATGCAGCCAAATGGAAGTGTTTCCTACAGAGCTCTGGATATAATGGGTTCAGGAAATGGATGCAATATTGATAAAATGGATTTAGTGATTTTTTTTTAACAACATTAATTTCCTGATGTTACTACAGGTTTTGTTAATTGGTGTTTAATTTGGCCTTAACAGGTGTTTAGTGTTTTGTTATGCTGTATAAAACATTTTTCAAAATAAGCATCACCACTACAACAAAGGAAACAATACATTAAAAACAATGCATAATTATTTCTGCTGTAGCTATCTACAAAAAAAATCTTCTAATCTTTGCTAAATTTTCAGGCCACTGAGTGAAAACCATTATAGTTTAGCTAAAAAATACTTAGCAGTTTGTTAATATGTATACTGAGGATGCATCAATCAATCATAATGGCCTGTAGTATCAGCAATCCTTCAGTGTTTATTCCTGTACTGAATGTACACCCTGAGTTCCAAAAACATGCGTTTAGCCCTGCCAGTAAAATCTGGGTCAGCTTAACTGAAAAGCAATCGCCAGTAAAATTTACAGTACATATAATTAAAGTGTTATGTGCAATAAAATAAAACTGAAACATACATTTAACAGATAAAATGATTTAGCATTAAATATAATTAAAGCAGTTTTCCCTCAATTTTATCATTGTAAATATTCACATTTATTTGTGTAGAACAGATATGTGGGGCTGAAAATTACTTATGAAACTGCATTCTGTGTGCAATTTACCTATATAAAGGAAATCCCATAAGGAAATTTTTACAAAAACAACCAACAGCATGAACAAAAATACTGTGCATAGGCATAATGAATGGATATTGATGATATAATGTTTAGTACTATAATAACCCAGTAATACTATTGATGTGTAGTAGTTGTTCATAATCTTAAATGTACAATACACATCCAAGTAAGACTACTGCAATTTCAGCATCTCTGTCAACTGCTAAACAGAATTTGACTTTTTTCCTCGAGTTTTCTGCAGGTTTCATATATGTCAACCGTGAATATCTCTCAACATGAGTTTCTCACATGCTCTTCAGCGATTGAAGCAGGTGGAATGCTGCACCTAGAGCCCAGCTTGTCTCAACATTGTTCACCTTTTTGGTAAGCTGTATGAGAAAGAAAACAAAGGTTATTATTTGAAAGTAGTAGTAATATTGCATTGATAAAATAGAATTGTTGAAGATTACATTCAAACTTTTAACACCACTAGATGGAGTGATCTGGATTTGACTTCAGATTAAACAACAAGGTCTTAAAAACAGTGCTTAAAATTACAGGGTAAATGCTTTCAACCTTGTGTTAAATAACAGGGGAAGAGCTTCTAAAATGAACACATAGGCCATATTATTTGCAAAACACTTTATTACCTAAAAAAAGAAAAGCATTTATCAGTGTTTAAAATCTGAAAGCTAAGATAAAAATGAGTCTCGTACAATGAAAATGGGTATGGTGCTTTCTCTGCCTGTTTTGACGTGCCCTGGAAATGAGACCTTTCATTTTAATTATAGCTGTGTACAAACAGAACTTACATGTAAGACTGTGTGTTCCTTGAATCCAAACCCTTCTTTCAGCAAAGCAGTGATGTAAGTCATGTCCATACATAGGAATGGGCTTATTGGGCGGTACTTTGTCATGTTGTTGCACACTGTAAAAAAAAAAACACACATTTTCAAAATATGTATTGAACTTTAAAAGTAGATAAATGCTTTTCCTAAGCATAGGTAACAGTATTTGGTAAGTCTTATATACAGCATAATATTAGTGAAAAAAAAAATTAAACACAAGATTGTAACGGCAAAAAAGGTTGCAAAACAGTGCAGTAGTGGGAAGGCTGTGGATACCTGTTCTATGTGATATGTGAGGCTAAGAATGTGGTTTCAGGCTGGGGGAAATGAGGTTCCTATTTTTAAATAAGGTGTACAAAAGGGTGTATTTCCTCAAAGCTAGTTATGTCAGACCATGTAGCCTGTGATATCTTCTGGAAGGTCCTAGAAGATTTATGGAATTCCTAGAAGATTTATGGAATTCCTAGCACTCTGCTACTTGATACTCAATTGATATTCTGCTTGGCATTAGGTTGAGTGCATTTGAAGTGGGTGTGGGAAATAGTGCATGTCTCCTTTCCCAATTTCCACTATTTTGGCCTAGTCATTCTGTGATCTTTAGCATACACTAGAGCCCTTTTATGGTGGTCAGATAATCATAACCTTAAAATCTTTGTCATTTCTCACTCCTGGAAAGTGCTTTGCATTCTCCACGTTATGATGCAACAAGTGCCAGATTTTAAGTACTTTTGAGATTTTGTTCATCAGCAAGGGAATAGTTGCTTGTGAGAGTGACAAATAAATTGGTGTAGCAGCATCAGTATGTTTGCAAACATTGCACCAAACTAGTGGTAAAGTGGGAGCTAAGCTGTCGGACCAAGCTTTTGATTTACTACATCTCTATCTCACCTATTATCATTAGCTCAGTGGTGACTGAAAGATCTTGAGTACAAACTGACAAAATTAGGTTCCTCAGCAAGGTTTCTAGACTTAAATGTCTATGCAGAATTTCTACCTTTTCATACTGAAGAAAGACAATTGAGGAGGTTTGACTGTGAAGTTAACATATGCTCTGAGCATCTCCTGTTCTGTGAGTGAGAAGGCTCCACAGGAGATACTTTGACAATTCAACTCTGCATGTTGCCACTCTGACTATCAACAAAGTAAGGACATGGAGAGTGAGTGGTATCTGCAGTAGCATAAAAATTCACATGCAACTAGTGACTTAATATTCAACTGTCTAGTCTCATTACTGTTCTGTTAGTTGTGCAAAAACAGATATTGAAACTATTTAGACATAAAAAACAGAAAACTTTTAATGGGAAAATGCATAAATTGTTTTCTGTGAAGTCTGTGTTTTCTATGTTTTCAGTTAATCTTATTTTGCTTATTAAAATTTACTAGTTTTCAAAAATGCAAAACATGCCCTTTACCTTCTTTAGCTTTCTTCTTGAAATCTCTAACTTCCACAATACCGCCTCTTTGTCCATCTACAAGAATAAATAGATTTTTTAAAAATCTTCAGTATATTCAAAGAAGTTATTTGAACTAAGCATTTGCAGGTATAAGCTAATTTAAAATGAAAACATAATGTGATATGTTACAGGTTTGGGACTGTGATAAACTATGAGGGATGTTCAAAAATTTCCACACTTTTTTTTTTTTTTTTTAACTATTTATTAAGAATTTCAAAAACAAATTACATCACTTTTCTACATAGTCACCTTCATTTGTGATGCAATTTGCCCAGTGTCATACTAACTTTTTAATGCCCATTTACTACTGTTCCTGCCTTCACCATTTCCAAGGAAACTATAAAAGTGAGGAGACTTTTTGAACGTCCCTCATACAATTGCTATGTGTATGTATAATAAAAGCCACAGTAAAGAACGTTTATATTATTAATATATATTGGGAACCCAGTTTTAATACTACCACTAGATAAAAACATGGGCCAATTTAAAATAATGAATTGTCTGGTTTTGTTTTTGCACACTACCCAGTGATTACAGGGTTACATTTGGTTCTGAGAAGGTGATGCCAAATTTACTGGGGGTGTGTGTGTGTGCGAGTGTGAGAGATAGATAGATAGAGAGAGACTCACCAATCAGCCCTGAGTCAACAGCTCTGTCAAAGTAGTATGAGAAAGCATAGAAGGTTGTGCCTCTTAATACAAATGGCTGGTTGATGACTCCTCTGACAACATTAATGACTTCTTGGTAGCATAACTTATAACCAGCATAGCCTAAAGGAAGGGAAAAGAAGTGAAAAACTCTCAGCAAACTTAAATGGGGTTATGAAAATTGAGAAAACACAAATCATTACATTACAGCTCATAAGATTAAAAGGTTAAATAGAAAGAAAAAAAATGCTTTTCGTTATTTTTAACCTTGCATTAGTGTTTAGGCTTCTGCTTTATTAGATTAGATTGGATTAGATATTGGGTAGTATTACAGAATGGACAACAGTGCTCAAATTTTTGAATGGAGCATTAATAGAGTGCATAATTATGGAAACAGGCTTTCAAAAATACACTTGAAAAAACACAATGTTTTTGCTTCCTCTGTTATTTCAGTGCTGTGATTATAGCAATTAAAAGCTATGTATTTCCTCCAAAACACTAGCAAGATTCAAAACCCAGAATTACAGCAATGGTGGAGCATGTAACAGAATGACAACATTACATCCACAGCTCACTTTGACTAGGGTTCCTTTTAAAATAAACCCCTTGGAAAAAGGACAAATGGGTCTCACTGAAATGAGCTTTACAGATACCTCAAAAATTCTATGTGAACTGAGTCACTTTAATTTTAAGGTATTGAAGTAAGTAATAAAACAATTAAAAGTGGATGCATTAGCCATAACAAAAAATGGCAGTTTATCCTTTAGAATACATTAAACAAAAAACTGATGTCATGGAAGGCACCCACCAACATTTACAAAATAATAAAGAGCTCATTCTTCTTTATTATACACATATGGTTGTAGCTATGAGCCCACCATGTAACTTAATACTGTACTTTAAAATCGTGCAAAATATATCACTTTGGAAAACTAATCTCAAAAACATATTTGAATCATGTCCTGTAAAATGTCATTTGCAATACTGTTTCCAGATAAACCAAATATATTTATCCCTAAAGACAATTTTATTTTGTTCATATCACTCCCATCCCCTCTATTTTTGAGCTTCTGTACAACTTGTCTGTTCCTAGATAAAAAGCCAGGCAGTGGCAACATGTTCTGCCTATGATAGAATTATTTTGGCAGAGTACCTGCACATGTGTGTATCTTTTCCTAATGTAACAATGCAGCATAAAAAACACGATATATTCACTAACCAGTATAATGAGCTTGTAATGCCTGCATTGACACCAATCTTGTACTTGCATGAGTTCAGCTGTGTAGGAATTTATGCGTTAACATCTGGTATGCAATGAAGTTACAGTCTGTCTATAGTAAGATAACATAGCAACAGGAAAGAAGAACTAACAGTACAACTATTAGCCTCAGAGTTTGAGAATTTACCTGTTTCTTTAAATGGCATAAAATAAACTATTTTGATAGAACTTTGTTTTAAAAATGGTGACAGAATCAAAATAAACAAAAATCGGGACAAAAGCAGAAGAAACTAATTACTTGATGTGATCAGTTATTCCATATACATACTGTATTTCATATTAACTTGTATACAGTTATTTCTGCTGCCTCTAAAAGTATGGCATGTAACAGACTGATCTATTGTTTAATCAGTTTTAAACCTAGAAACCTATGATAAATTCGGTTTAGTCTTAGGATGGTGGCAATAATTGTAGTTTTCTTTCAAACTCAGTTTCTTAATGAACAGTAAATGCTTTAACTTTTCATATTCTTCTGCTCTCAGTTTAAAAAGACTGAATAATGATATTGTTACATTAATACTATTATAAAATATGCACCAGAAGATAGTTTGCCTACAGTGTAATTTTCTACCTCTAAATATTTCGGAAACACCAAGGACTTCATAATGATCTGATTTGAGTGTATGTCTCGGGTCTACCTAGGACCAAAGCTAGGAACCACTAGTCTAATGATTACAGTTAAACTTCTGATACTTTGTCCATTAGGTTGAGTTTGATGTGCAGGCCTAGGGAAACCCTAATTACACTTTACCAGTGAAACGGCTGAGTGTGTATCTTAAAGAATGTAGAAAACCAGAAAATAACCAGCAAAAAAGAATCCTGTTATCCTTTGTGACTTCTATTTATACCACATAACTGGGAGTGGTGGCCAAAAAGCAGCTATTATCTTAAAAATAATCACACACTAAATATCCCAGAACCCCTAGATACTTGATTGCGGTAGAAACCTAGCATATAATTTAAAATGTTGACTGACAATTGAACTATTTGCATCTACATTACTTGAACACTACCATATAAAAGTGTGTTTTTCGAATAAAGCATATTTTCTTTATTACTAGTCTGTGAGCTATAATACAGTATACTTAATATCTGGCTTACCATCAGGATTCCCACTGACTCTGTAAGTGACCCTTCCAAAACTCCATTCTCCTTTAAATTTCTTAGGTAGGCAGCTGCTTGTATATACATTGTATGGTGCTACAAAATAAATGAGAAAACTGTTTACTACTTTTCATTTTAGAATTGCAACTGAATATACAGTATAAGATGTGTTCAGCAGTCCAGCTCTTTTTAATAAACTGGGGCTTTCACTGCAGTTTTGAAAACATCACAGAATATTTGTATGCATGCTTATATGTTTTTAAAATGTATTTCTTTTAAAAAGTCCAAAAATATTTACCATCCCATTCATTTGCTCCCATAGTTGCCACCCTAGCCGCCATGAGTCCACATCCAAGATAACTATTTGGAAAAAAGAAAAATCAAGTGGCTAAATGCTTTGTCCCTCGTCCAGCAACACTATTTAAATCAGTTTATGTTCAAATAAAATATTGTATCAAATTGAGTAGGTCTGCATATTTGCAACTTTTTAAAATACAGTAGGGCCTACCTACGTTCTCAGAAAATAAAATATGACTGGGAAAGACAGTATTGTTATTATCCGCAAGGGTACTCCTTCTTTTATCATTGTCTATTAAAAGGCTTGCAAATGACACAATTTTTCAGTTGTATAATAGCCTTGAATATCAAATTACACTAACAAAATATAAACTATTGAATTAATGTTGAGTATGTAAATTGGCATATTTTACTTAATTGAACCTAATCTGCAAGGTAATGCAAAAACAGGAAAAGTTCTGTTTTAGCTGTGATAGATAGATAGATAGATAGATAGATAGATAGATAGATAGATAGATAGATAGATAGATAGATAGATAGATAGATAGATAGATAGATAGATACTTTACTAATCCCAAGGGGAAATTCACATTCACATTGTCTCTACAGAAACCATAAGCCTGCATTCTGTTTTATATTTATATGATTTTAATGAAATATCTAGTTTACCATGTAGTTCACACTCTTATAACAACCTTATATTGAAAGTTGTTTATTATAACAGCCAATAGAAACAGAACTTATAATGCAAGGAATCCAATGACAGTTTAATCAGGAATAGTAAGCAAAAGAGAGTTTAATAGAATTATTTTAGAGTCGTTTTAGAAGTCTGCCAAAGACTTGGCAAATCAAAGTGAAACTTTCAAGAACTAAACAGATTAACACCATTACAGAAAAAATGGAGAAGCCTGTACTTTCTGATTTACCCTTCAGTTTTCACTTACCTATGAGTGTACAGCTGATAAGTGCGGTTAAACATTTCAAATGTAGCAGTGTGATCCTTAGGAGCTAATAAAAGGGTTTTCTGTTTAAATAAAAATAACATTTAAAATATTAGAATTAAACCTTTTCACTGCAGATTACTCATACAAATACTTAATTGTTAAATTTGTGTTATGTTTAATTTTAACAGTTTTAGATATTTCTCTTAAGGTTATTACCATGCAGAAAATTATTAACCATATTTCACTTGTATTTATCAGTTCCAGCTGCTTTTCTTTACACAACTGTTTATGCTGTTTACTTGATTAAACCAATGTGCAATACAGCATGTGCCATTTAGCTTTATTGACACATTAAGTAATCAGTGATTAAAGCATGTGCACTAAAATGTTAGCTACTAAGCTAGCTTATATAAAACAGGAGAGAGATGTCGCTTACGGGAAAGCACACAATAAACTATACAATTGAATAGTTACCACTGTCTTTAATCTCTACAAGGGTAGCATGACCCAGCCACTGTTAGTGTATAATGGACACATTCTTACAGTATCTGCATAATGACTGGTATGTCTAAACTGATCTGGCGTAAGTGAGCTTCCTGCAGGACTGGTGCATGGTCTGGGGTTTATTCTTGTCTTGCACCCCATTTTGCCAGGACTATGCAGTTTTAGTAAACGGATGGATACAGCTTATAACTGGCTGTGTTTCCTTCCTTCAATAGGTCGGCCTCTTCACTTATTTTGAATGTTTAATTGGACTTTACAAGGCAAAAATAATTATGACAGTATAAAAATGGAACAAATACCATTTGTCATTTCACACTGGTTAGCAACTTTAAATTGTCAAATGTGACACTTTACTTGTATTTGTAAAATTATGTGTTAGTTTGTACATTTCAAAGACATAATTAATGATGATGTTACACTGAAAATATTTAACCTGTGAATTGACATGACAAAGATAACAGAGTATTAATAAGTGGTTTTCTATGTAATGTGCAACAATGGTTAAAAAAAACTAACAAAGGCTGATGGTCTGCAGTACTGATAATAATACATAATTGACATCAGTTACATACAGGATTGAAATATAAGTAGACTCATAACCAAATTGTGGTGTTTAAATAGAACAGATCTTACCTTTGATTTTGGCATAAATGTGATCTGAGTTGAACCTCCACCCAAGTCCAAGGTTCCATAAGTCTTAAAGTTTTTCCCATAAAAATTACCTGAAACAATATATGATTTTTTTCATAGATTATTCTAAGTAACAGTCTTGCATAAAATAGTTATTACACAAGTGTTAAAAAGTAACGAGGGACATTTAAAATTGTGGTCAATGAGAGATCAGCTAATTACTAATGGCAAATATACTTTTGCGCTGCTAAGTATGTCTAAAGGAGAGTTCTAAGATGATATATCTGATAATTACATTGTCAGTAAATCAAATGAATCTTAAGATATTAAATGTGCTTTACCTGTTAAAAAATTTACTGTAATCCAAGCCAAAATTCCTAAAAAAAAAACAAAAATAATTTAATTCATAAACACAGAAGATATATTAAATAAATATATATTGAAAGAAAATATATTTTATAATAACATTATATAACTCTAATTTCTCTAATTTTATTAATGAGCTGTCCTTTAGCCAAACACTTTTTTTCTGTTGCTCCTCCCCCATGTTTGCATTGCAGGATGAGGATTTTTTGGAAACTAGTAGAATACTGGATTTTAAATATACATCTTTTGGGTCAGTAGTTTATCACAAGGTATGCCAAACTAACAACAGCTCTGATTGAAAACATTCATTTAGCCACAGAATTTTAAATTTCAAGTATTGCCCAATTTGAACAACAGCTTCTTCCCACAGGTGGCCATGCTCCTGAATGCAGTATTACCCTGCATGTGCACCCTTAAGATAGCCCCACTATCTTACAACTGTTCTATTCTGCATTCCTTGTCCATTGTAAATCTATGATCGTCACTGGTTGCTGCTTCTCAATATAATGTTGATTTTTGTAGATGCTGTTTTTTGTTCTGCTTTCTTTTGTATAAAATTACCAATCCCCCACCTGTATTGTTAAATTTCTCCAGGTTTAGCACTGTGGCCATGGGAAATGTAGTATAGTACCACTGTATAATGTATCTAGGTATGTGTATAAATTGAATGAAATGACTATACATTTCATTGGTAAATCATCTAGATGCATGTTAGTAAATACCAATTCTGTTTTAAATAATTGCATATTCCTCTCCTTATAAACTACTGTTAATAAAGTTTAAGAATTGTTTTGTTGTTTCAACATAAAATACTAGTCAGGTAAACATTGGGGGCTAAAGATACAATATAATGTAATACTGCTGTTAATATATTGTCATTGTAATTTGACGTATTAACACGTGAACATGTATATACTTATTCACTCTGCGGTCTGCAAATTTTGACACCATATTTTAAATTTTATTTAGAAATTATATTTAAATATTTGGATTGTGTAATATTAAGATATGCTGATATTTTTGCCACTATAAAAAGAAATTTTAAAAACACTGCCACTTAACTCTCTTAAGCAGCTTTTATTCAAGTCAGTAACTAAGCTGCCACATAGGCCCAGAGATTTCAGAATTTCGTCAGCTGATGTCATTGTATCTAACGAGTTCCCTTTCTGAGGTTTATCTGCTGGCACTGTGGAGACTTGTACTTGCTCTGGTTCTTGGCACATTAACTTCACCACTGCATTATGGCAGCTGGTCATTACAGTCTTGTGCCAAGCCAGACCAGCCCATTTCAGCTTCGTTCCTTTATAAATTCAGAAACAAGAATTTTGCTTAAAGAAGCCCCTAATCAAGGGTCTCAGACATTACTGGGTGACAAACTGTATCATTCGTCAGACTGAAGGAAATTACAGTTATTGTTTTGAACAACAACAACAAACCTTTAGTCAGTTGCTTCATTCTGAGCGCATGTCTAGAACTTGTAACCTCAAAATGATGGCATTAACATTTTTAATCTTACAGAAATGCAAGTCTTAAATGAGAGGTGTGAATGTTAAATTTATAGCAGCGCTTGATAATTATACTAATTGCTACTCAAAGTTACACTGTAATCTTTTAAACAACATGCTTCACTTTAATGAATTTGCTAATCTCACACTCTTTTTGAAAAAGTCCCGCCAACATTTAGAGCAAAGATAACACCTTTGCGCATCATCAGTTTAGTTTTTCAGGTTTATTTCAAGTTTCCAGTGTTAGGATACGAAAATTAGTCTAGCTTTTTCTTACCTTCATGTGTTCCATTCATTATGCTGACACTTTCGTTTGGTACATAAAAGGGTGACTCATCAAAAACCCCTTGAACCTAGGAAAGAAATTAAATGCAGTAAATTTAATTTTTGTTTCAGTTAATTGATTCTTAAAACGTGCATTGCACTTAAAAAGTGTGCTTAAACACCATTATCAACAGTTTACATTTATTAATTTACTAAACATATGTTAGATTGTTGAAACATACAAACAACATCAGTAAACAGATTATCTAGTGTAAAAAAACAAACTGAAATCATGTTTTTAATGTTGCATCAAGATTATGCAACTTCCAAATTATCAATAAAATAAGATTAAAGTTTGTCTATTTTTAAAATGATGAATGTCAACTTTCCAGTACCTCCTGCAGCAGGGCTTCTGCCTTATATTCTGGAAGCAGTCTAAGACCTGCTGTGGCTTTTAGAACGACAGGTGTCTTGCTCCAGTACCTTGGGGGCACCGTCTCCTTGGCAGTCTCTAGTAGGGCACGAACAGTTTCTCCTCCCTAGCATACAAAAAAGTTTTGTATATTTATTACCAGAAAGAGGACGCTTATCAAAAAAAAGCAACATAAAATAATTAACAGTTGTGTGTTTTAAATGTACCAAATGATCTGCTATAAACAGTATACATGTAAACCATTAACTAAGCATGAAAAGTAAAATTCTATTACCAAGTGATAACATTACAGAGTTATTTTCAACATTTTATTTCCAGCCTTACCGTAGCAGGATTGTCAGCATAGGCAGAAAGTCCTGGTTTCACTGACTTGAAAATCTCATTGTTTAAACTTGGAATTTGAGCTAAAAAGAAATAAATAAACAACAAAGTTGTAATAACTCTGATTGTAGTACCTTTAATGTTTTTTTGTTGATACAGTTCTTTATGTATGTTTTTCGCATAAATACAAAATCAAATAGCTTTTGTCAGAAAAAAAATACTTTATCTAAAGCATCTCACCCCAGAAACCAGAATACTGTACAATGCTTTCATCAAAAGTATTCACGAGTATAGTTTTGTACATAGACAAGCATGACTGTTTGCTTTTTGGAATTTTTAAACATCATAATTTCTCAAAAAAGTAAACTGTCAATGACAAGTGTAATAGAAAAACAGTGCCAATTACGTTTGCCTCATAAAATATACAATTAACAGCCCACTCTAGTGGTAACATATTTTACTACATATCAGTATCACTAGAATATCATATAACAGACAAACTTAAGTAAACAGCAAGAAAGATTTTTTTTTAAGCTAAGTTAAAGTAGATTTTTAAATAAGAACACTAAACAACTAGATAAGTAACAAGTGAAATTAAAATCCACTTTTTATCTTCTAATTTTTCACCTATAATCTGGGAGGATACTTGAATAAGACTAATGCTCTTCCTTTAGTGGAAAGCAGTAAATACAAAACAACGCACCTGAAGACTTCTGAATAAAAGTATAAACATGGATGCGAGTCCCTGTGCTCCCAGCATCGAACATGATTCCATAGAAGGTGCGGCTGGTGTTCATGGGTCGGGTCATCGTAGGGAGGATGTTTTCTAAACTGGCTGAATATTCATCACTAAAGAATTCAGCCAGCAAAGGTGCAAGCAAAGAGAACAGAAAAATGGTGCAGAGAGAGACTCTCATTTCCATCATCTTAGTTGGAGTGTTTAAGTGTCTGACACTTCTGGCAAAAAAAAAAAAACAAGACAAAGATTCTGAATGCTGACTTTATGCAACTTGTTAAGTCTTCAGGTTTATCAGCCTATAGAGGGCAAGAGAGAGAGGGAGAGTGTGTGTTAGAGAGAGAGAGAGAGTGAGCACTGCAGAGGCAGAGAAGTGACAGATAAAGGAGTGAAAACACAGCACACTCAAACTTGTCTGGTCATCTGCTAACTATATATAAAGACATAAGGACCTGGCAGGCTGCCTTAGCAACCCAAGCTATCAACCAATCACATTCAGTTCCATCCCCATTATACTAAATAAATGCTCCTATGAAAGTGAGATCAAATACCTGCCTACAGCTACATTTACTTTTTTTTTTTCCAAATGCTGAAATTGGCAACAATTAACTTTTTTTTTTTTTTTTTTTTTTTTTTTTTTTTTAGTGGGCAAGCTGGAGCCAAAAGAACCCCTAAAAAAAGAATGATTATATTGGGACATCAAAACATTTGGCTAGTACTGGACAAAACTTAGTCTAAAAAAAAAAGTTTATGGGAATACTTAATTAAAACTTACTAAGTTTCATGTCTTCTAAATTTAAACAGTGCATTTTTATCTAACTGGAAAAATTTTGATTTCTTACATTTTAGCATGCAAATATAACAAATTATGCCAGTGTGAAATTTTCCCTTATTTGCAAATAGGAAAAATATCCTCAGGAATAGTTCTATTAAACATTTACTTGAGGCATACATGTCAGTGTCTGAATACACCAGAATGATGTATTTAATTATATTGTTTTTAGTTGATTACCACTTGGTGACATTTTAAGTAATTGTTTTTAAGTATGCTTCTGATGAATGAAGCAGAAATATTCTGAAAAGGTTGTGAAAATGTAACAAGTTGACTTTACTTTCATAGGCAGGAAAACTTAACTCATACAAATAAAAAAAAACAAAAAACTTCTGTGTTAGTACAGTGTTCAGAGTCTTAAAATGTGAAAAAGTATTGTTTTTACTTTAATAAGGGTATTTTCTGGAATACATTTATTCCAGTATTGCTGAAATGTATATTTAAAAATTATAGGTAGCTGCATTTATTTATAGCATTTGTGTAAATGAATGGATTTAAAAGATTTATTGTGTTACATGTGTGATTTCCTTACTTAACAGGGCTTCATTAACCAAGCAGGTTCAGTATTTTAGGTTTTAATATTAACTGACTAACACATGCACATGAAAATGCTCAATTGATGGGGTTATAAACAGGAGTTATTTTACTTTGGTTTCAATGAAAATTAAAATGTTACTTTTTTTTTTTAATCACAAATGGCTTTTCAGGCTACTGAATTACATTCGCTTTCAAATTACCCTCTAAAGGTTTTCTTGGCTTAAAAGATGTCAAGCTGTTGTACAATGTGCAAAATGATTATTTTTAAGCATTTCAGTTCAAATACTATAAATGTCTGCTATGTTACACCCACGCATTTTATACACTAACCACAGGATTTCTAGCACTGAAAAAGTCAACATTTTTGTGAACACTTTTTTTTTTTTTTTTTTCCTGGTGGGAGGTACACACCAACATTTTGTATTTATTGCCACTGGTGTCAGATATGTCATTCAATAAACTATTTCCTTAGCAATCCAATTACTTGAGGTAATTTGAGTTAGAAATGTTAGTCAAGTGCAAAACAGTCACCCACCTGAAAAGTTAAATGTTCTAAATGAAAGTGGTTTTCCACCATGAAGACCATATTTTTAATTATTTAAACCCATATCCGTTATCCAAACCAGTTCTGTATTTTAGAAAACTTTGTTTATTAAAAGCTCTCCTTTTAGTAATGTTAACACTAGATGTCACACAGATTCAGGCAGTTAAGCAGCACAGAGAGTTTAGTAACAAGATGGATTCCAATACAGTCTGTTCTTTAGGGAATCCACAGCTCATGTGCATAGAGTAGCAAGCTGATGGGTGGAGCCTGGCACTGTCAGTCACCACTCACGCGATTCCAAGACCAGAAGGCTTTATTCTCCAGTAGCCTGCTCCTACACTATAATTTGTACTAAAAATATGTCAGAAAATTATCAAAAAAAAAAAAAAAGTGGTTTACCAACAGGGGAAAAAAAATCTGCATGTGTCCATCTTCATATATTCCTATATAAAATATACATGTACATAAATATCCAACAGGCTTAGAAAGTAGAAAATTGCACCAGTATATTTATAGATATGTATATAAGAAAATAAACTCTCATTTAAAGCTCACAAGTATACTGCAAGCATCAGCTCTCTAACCTACTGCTTAGACCTACATTATTTACTGCAATATCAGCTACATCAAATATTTTATTGAAAACAAATTACTGAATTATTCTTTTACTAAAAATAGTAATCTGAATTAGAAGATGCAAATGTCTTAAGATTCTTTAACAGTTTAAAACTATGATAAGCATCAAAGTCAACTATGAATACATTTTTCTTATTTGCAGAAAACATTAAAAAATCCATATGTTTTAAGATCACAATTCTAAATAGACAAAATTTGTGAAACAGGCAGCTGGCTCAGCAACAGAAATGATTACATTAGTTACCAGCACTCATGCTGACAATGATATTCTTAATTTATGTGCAAATTAATTAGGAATTAAGGCACACATTAGAAGTATAGCCACTTCATAATTCTGTTATATTCTAAGACTGAAAATAGTACAGTCCTTTGTTTTGAGGACATTTGAAATGGCTGTAGATCTTTTTTTTTTTTTTTGCAGTTTATAATTTTAAACATGTGAACAAATCAAGTAAGAAACATTTATTAAAGAAGGGCCACACCTCTACAATAAAAAGTACAAACCCGTGCTGCACTCTTAACTGCTTAATTTCTGTGGGCTTTTTACCAAACAGGCAAAGACTGTTTGTCCTAAGAATACAGTGCAAAACATTGTAATCCGTTGCAGAGCACAGCAAGCTGTAACTTGTATGCAGAATACTGGAGAAGTGCCTGGTAAACAGTTATTTGTCTCTTTACACGAGTAACTCAAATAATTTAGGATAGTAACTATCTTAAGAAATAAAGGACAAAAATGGATTATGCTTGGTGGTTTTCATGAAGTTCAAGAATTTAAAAGGGCTAAAACCCAACTCATACTTTCTGTGGGATTAACTTCTAATGAATATACTGCACAGAACTTTATGCTTTAAATGTATATTTGTATTCTATATACAAATATGAGCATTTGATAAATATACTTATTTTCTAAAAACAAAAAAAAACTGGTGGGGTCTACACAGGCTTACATATAAAATGTATTCACACACTTAAGTTTTCTCATCATCTTGTGCAGAAATTACTTGCAGAAGATGGACATTTGTTTAAACCTTTTGAAATTAGTACTTAATTTCAAAGTCTTATCAGTTTTACTCAGTAGTGTATTTCTTTATTAACTGAAGTCCAATTAGGGTAAAATCCGGAAATAGTTTGTGGGTGTCCTGCCCAAAGTTTCCATTACGTAGCTTGAAATCTACTATTATAATGCCAATGATAATCACAGTTTAGACAAATAGTGTGTTATTTTAGCTTTTTTATCATAGCAATTAGTTTTAAATTTAGTTGCTAAACTGTGTATATGCTGCCAATATTAAACAGTACAAGCTTAAATATATGGTAGTTACACCCTAACATTTTCTTCTTCTCTTCTTCACGTGGAATGTACTTTGAACAGCTTCCAGCGAGTATCTCGATCACATACCATTTCTTGCCTATGTGAGCTTCTGCAACAGTGTTCCCAGTGTGATGGCTCAACATCAAATGTATGCATAACTCAAGCTATATATTGAATCCAGAGTTACCGTTTTAAGAATGAAGAGTTTTTTTTTTTGATGTAGTGGTTTGCTGGGAAGCTTATGTAACACATGAGTGAAGTTAAAGTACTTTGGTTTCTGTAAGGCTAATTCTAGTGCAAGATTTACTCTAGTTTATTTATCTGGGATAGCCCAATCATTACCATTATACCTCAGCCTGTTTTCCATGGTACCCTGCCTATACCCACATCTACTAAACAATATTGGAATTCATTCTAACTATAAAGGTTTGCACCGAACAGTTTGCCATGGTTTTAATTATCATGGCACAATCATTTTCCAAAGATCAAGTTTCTTTATTTACTTAGTCTTTGAGTAACCCTGACCCAAGACAGCATCGTCTGCGTTATGCTTACTTGTGAGTTGTACCTAAAAACCTTGAGAAAATTATTCATTCATCTATTTTCAGAACCCACTTTTTTCCATTATAGGAAATTATGCAAATCCAGTGTAATCCTGGCATCATTATGTGCAAGGATTAACGCTGGTTAAGATGCCATCAGAACATGCTCAAACACACTCACACGCCCACATTCACTCATACTGTGCCAATTTAGAGCTCTTGATTAATCTATATTTGGAATATAGGTAGGTACTCGACTATCCAAACAAAAATCAGGGTTTGAATCTACAAACTCCTCAGACACTGACCAGGGTAGGAACAGAACTCAGAGCTATAATCCATTATCTCTAACCAATCAGTCACAATGCTGCCTCAGACTATTAAATCTCAGCTTCAGTTAACATCATCCATGAACCAGATACACTAAGAATGAATGCTGTAATACCTAGGGGCAAAGCTCATAATGGTCCTGGGAGAACATGGAAATCTCATGCTGACATTTATGATGCTGTGAATTTTTTTTTTTAAGAACAATAAAAAAAACAACTATGAACTGCGTCCTGGCCCCTGCAGTCTTGAAGTAAGTGGGTTAGATGATGTATGGATGCCTAGCTGAATCTATCCTTTTCAATTTTAAGATAATGATGCTAAACTGTCCATACATTTTAAATATAAATACCATAAAACAATTATAAATTGAATTTTCTACATAAGACAAAAATATCCAGGGATTTGTACCCAGGAGGCTTTATCTATTGGGCAGTAGCACTAACCACTGTGCCATGATATACAGTGGTACAAGTGAGTGCATTCTTAATGGTTCCATCACAGTCTGGTTTGGCAACTGTTCTACACAGATCCACAAAAACCTACGGCAGGTCAGGACTACCCAAAACATTTCAGGAACAGCTCTTCCACTTCTGGACAGCATTTATCACGGTAGCACTTTCAGCATTATAAAAGGACAGAACTTACCCCAACACAGTCTGTTTACACTCTCGCCATCACGCAATGCTATAGGAAAGTGAAATCAAGAGCTACAAGACTACAGAGCAGTTTTTATCTGCATCCACTTAGACTTGTGAATGATTTCCATCCATAACCTCTCCTCATCACAATATTTGACTTTCCTGGCACAAACGTCTAGCTAGTAATTTGCCTGTAATATTCATCTTTTGAATTATATCTATATATTACTGTATATGTTGTTTTTAGATTATACAGCATGTTTCAATCTTACTGATTTATGTTTATGTGATACTCAGTGTTTACACTATACTGTATATGCTTACACAGCACTGTGTAGTTGTTACCTATTGTCTGTTTACTATTAGCACTTTAATTGTATTGTCTTGTGTTTAATTGTGTATACTTATGGCCAGAAGAGCATGCAGTCTAACTGTGACTGTGTAATGTGTATATGACAAGAAATTCTCATTAATTTACTCATGAATGTTATTAGGCCAATGTGATAGACTGATGCCCCCTCCAGGGTTTGTTCCTGCCTTGTGATCAGTGATGCTAAGATTGGTGCATTTTCTGAATTGGATTAAACAGGTCTAAGAGTGCTAGATCATGTTACATTACCTAAGTGATTTTCTTTATAATTGAACCTGTGGGCCTATTTATTATATATTCAAGAACATGCTATAAAAAGACAACCACTTGCTCTCCAGTAATTCTGTAATTCTGCTCAGCTTCAAATAGGATAAGCTCTAAGAGAAAAGTCATGCTGTCAAGTATTAAACCTGTTTGAGTGTATGAATTAAATAAGTTTCTTCAAGTGTAGTGTCATACTGCTCAGGACCCAGTGCCAAATAACTTGGAAAGCAGAATGCACTTCTTATATTTAGACAGCCTGAAAACTAGCAATTCTGTATAACTTTAAATTGATGGAACAAGATGATTGAAGAAAAACACAAAACTAAACATATAATATGGACTGCTATAAAACCTTCAAAAATGACCCAAGTATAGGACACATAAGAGACATCATAAAGTTATTTAAACACTCATGTCATTTTCATTTCAGGAAGTCTGCTGTAAAGTGATTATAAAAATACCCAGGGCCGTCTTAACATATGGACACGCTGGGCAGTTGCCCAGGGGCCCCATGCTGATCTGTGTATGTTGTAACTTGTTGATTAATCTTTGCTGTACAGCATGTTTTTTAAATGTTTAAACACTGATTTTGTTGGAAGTACCAATACAATAAATACATGTTTAATTTTATCGACCATTTACATTTTTATTCCTGTGAGTGGTTGTGTAGGTCGGGGCCCCAGCTTTGCCCTGGGGCCTAAAATGCCGTTAAGATGACCCTGATAATACCTGTATAAAAAGGAAACAAAGACACAAAATTACCTGATCAATTTTAAACTTAAAACAAAACATTCTATCAGGCGCTCTATAAATAGTACCGGTCTTGTTTGAGGAATGTGAAATTTTAGTGAAATTACCTTACTAAAACAAAATTAATGGGGCAGGTTTGGTTAAAAGGAATGACAAATGAAAACAATTTACAGGTTAGTCATCTATACATTTTCAGTGAACACAACAACGTGGATTTTAAATTTCCACATGCCAACATTAGAAACACTTGAAACTTTAAGCTTAGGAAACTCAACTAGCTTGATTGTAAAATAAAACAATGCGTCTGTTTCTCATAAGCCACTTCACTTGTTGACGAGACGACGCTTCTTTACCAGGGATCGAGAGAACCTTCGCGGGTCACGTGACCCCGACCAGCTTCACTGCAGATGTCAACGGTTTGAAAACATTAACTGCACAGCAAGACACTTCTGTAACTTATCAGAAAACTCACCTCCATGTCAACCTTTGTATTTCTTGTGGTGATTTTATATAAAAAGCAAGTCTCCTGCATTTATGATAAAACGAGGAAGATAACGCTAGGTTACGGCAATAAAATAAACTTGTCGAAATAAGAAAAGCTGTAAGATAAATGGACAGATGACTAAACAAATCTATAAATAAAAACATTGTGTTAATCACTGGCACTGGAGCGTTTTCTGAGGACTCGGTCATCCCGGTAGCCAGGCTGCACTATCCCAACCCAAGATCGAACTCGTGACAAAAGTATCGGGATTCATATTACGGTCAGACCACTTCGGCTAGCGACTTCTAACGGTCTAACTTGTGGAATAAAGCAGCCTATAGCTGCCGTCCACGCATCCTAATTCTTGTAAAGACAAGTGACGCCGCTGCTGCAGCAGCAACAACTGATGACTACTAACTACGCACATGCGTGCGTAATACGTCACGAACGCGTTTCGGCGTCACGTTTCTCTTTCAAAAGTGTCCCAACGATTTGATTTCTGCTTCCAGGACAACAATGTTTCCATAGCAACGACACAACGCTCGCGTCGTCGTTGGAGGATATCTTTACTGTTACGAACGAATTTGTTTCTACAATTGCAATGCCTAAAAAAAAGGGAAAAAAGGGAAAAGGGTAATGTTGTTTTTGTGTGTATAGTCCAGTTGTTTAACCTTCTCATTTTGGTTATTTGTTTAGAGATGTCAAACCGTCCTAAGGGTAACGTGGGGCGGCATGCTAATTTCGTATTGTAGAATCTGTAGGATTGCCTTTTAATTGCAATATAAATGACAATAAGATCGTCTTTTTAGTCAGTAGACTATATACGCATTTAATACTCATTAAACGGAATCGTAATAAAAAAGATGCATTTTATGGGTTGCTTATCCGGGCGTTATTTTTAGTGATTTATAGTTTCAGAGCATTATAAAGGTTTAAATTGAAGTGCCATATATAGTACCCTGAAACACTTAGTGTGATACACGAATGAATATGGAATTAGTACCTTGATGCGAGTGAATCTGGATGAAGTGAGGACAGTTGAGAGCTGTGAAACTGATGCACCTCTTTTTAAAACATGCCTATAGATTATAGATTTTTTATTGAGATTCAGTGATCAGATATGTAGGGTATTGATCTTTCAAGTCATGTAATAAGTGATCTGCTTTATGCATGATTTATAATGTAAATACATACTATAATAAGATCATCTTTCCTTCTCATGTGAAGTCCATGGTTGCTTCCTGCCTTGTGGCAAATGTTTTCGTTGTAGACACCCTCTTCCCGTAACCCTGAACTAGAAAAGTAGGTTAGGAATTGGAAACACGAAATATACGTTTATTTGTTGAGTTTAGCTGTATTTTGGTATGCTTCTATTCTTATGAAAATTTTCATAAGGTAATTTAATACAAACTGTGCCATTCTTTTCTTAGCTAATTTTTAACACACAAATACCTTAAGTCAGTATAGCGTTTTAACATTTATTTTAGGATTCACAAGTCTTTCAGATAGATATAGAAAGTGATATTTGTGTTACTTTTAATGTTAAGAAAATTAATGTATGAAGTTAATTATTGGGACCACCTAGATGTAAGTTAACCATTTAATAGATTAACTTTTCTTATTTGTAAAATGCCCTACTTTCTTACCTAAATGATGATCAAAAATTTGATGGTGTGTTTTAAAGCATTTCATTTTTTAACCCATTTTGTAGGCTGTATTTCTTGTCTAAATAATATAGGCTCTGCTATCTATCTATCTATCTATCTATCTATCTATCTATCTATCTATCTATCGAGAAATGACAAAGCAATTTTTGACATAAGACAATATGTTGTGCAAGGTAAAGGGTTCCATGTAGTTGGAACTATTTTCTTATTAATTTACAAAGTCAAGTTAGCAAGGTTTATAAGTGAACCTGTCAATTTTCCAGAGAAAATGAAAAGATTAATACCAGAAATGTATAATAAGGATAGTTTGCTTTTGACACATCTCTCCATATGAAATTTACCCAGAACTCTAAATATCCTAAAATACATTAGGATGGAGAGGTAAGTGATGGAAAACACAAATTGGACAGGGAAATAATTATCTTAGAAAAAGACAATCATGTTTTTTTTCTCCACTAATACATTCTGTCTCTACAGCTTTCTCTACTGTTCTCTCTCTCTCTCTAGTGACCTTGACATCAACCTCTCTCATCCAGTGAGCCTTTAGCCCAATTCTTCTCCTAACTCTACCCTCAGTTTTATTGTGGGATGAAAGTCATTTTACATCCCATTGCAGTGTTCCCTTCTGCCCAACCCTGGATTCCCTTCCACAGTCAGAGGCAGCTCTCTTTGTTTATAAGGACTAGGGTAGAATTCCCTGTAGCAGCATAAGTGTCTTTATAAAACTCTTTGTCTTGCATTTATCTTAAAGTGCCAAGTAGCTGCTTACTGTGAATGGGCAACATGGTTTGTGCACTTGCCTCCTACCACTCCTCCCTGTTGACACCAAAAGGCTAACAAGGTCCCATTTAGGGAGTACAGCTTATTTTACTTGTCACTTATTATCGTGGAGACTTTGTAGAATTTGCTAGCCTGCCATGGCTTTCTTTCTTTGCTGCACCCAGAGCTTTAACTTTTGCTGCTGTGGATGTAGTCTACTTGCCCTTAGCTGTTCTCCAGAATTAGTAAGCAGAAGTTGCTCTGTCAGTGACAGTATGGTGTCCTTTGACCTGAAATATTTTCTGTGAGAATAATTCTTGCTCAGTGTCACTTTGGGGTTGCCAAAGTGCCATTTACCCTGGCAACCCTTTATAAGCTAAAGAACACATAACAACTGTTATCGAATTACTCTGTTCACATTATGAAGACAGGAACTGTAAAAAAAAAAAATGCTTTATTATCTGATTTGTTTAACACTTTGAGAATGTCAATTAAATTCCTTGGGCTAATGTTAACATGTTCATGTAAATATGGTCCCAGGAAGTTTGTTTGTTTTTAATATTTCCAGCAGTACAGTGTACCATAGTGGTGTTTAAAATAATATATATACATAATATTATATTATTAGACAAAGAGTACACCACTCTAATTTCAAAATGGGTTGGTAAGTTTATGGTTCATAATGAAAAAATGTACCTTTTAATTGTATTTGTGTTTGCTCAAAAAGTGAATTTAAACTTGTTATTTTTTGATACTAATCCATGATCGCATGTACAGAAAATGCTTTAGAGTATATCTTTTCAAGTAAAGATCTTACTTAGTTTGTACAAGATGTTTTACCTATCATTTTGCCTCTTTTACAGCAAAGGGAAGAAAAATGGAAAGACTGAGTTACAGATTGATAAGGAATCAGACATTGAAAAAGCGAGGGCTAATGCTGCTCTCTGGGAGGCAAGGTTGAATGTGACTGAGCAGTCCCGCTCTGAATACAGGGAGGCTGTGCGGAAGCTGGCAAGAGACAATGAGGACCTCACAAACCAGCATTTCCGTCTGGAGAAAGATACCATGGACATGATCAGCTTTTTCAAGAAAAAAGATACAGAAAAAGAGGAAATGGTAGGTAAAATTTAGCGAACAAATTCCTCCTCTATGTAGAAAATACATATATTTAAAAAGCAATTACTCTATACCTATGATGCATTATAGAGTATAATAATAGTAATATTAATGCTATTAGTAATATTCAAGAAAGTAATATGAAGCATGGGCCACTATTATGAAAATTATTTGGTCTATCACCTGGGATAAGCGAGCAAGGTGATCACTTGGGACTGTGCATCCCAAGAGTGCCTCTGGCCCACACATACTGTAGAAGACAGGTAGAACCATAAAACAGAAGTTAGATTAGTATTGTGCTAGTGCGTCATTTTTGGAAAAGATTGCACAGGATGGGCTAAGATGGAAAAATGTTATTTTGTGAGGAAAAGACTGACTGATCAACCCTACCACGCTCTGGGCATAAACTAAAAGTGCAGTCTGTTTCATTATCGACGTCTTACTCCTTATTAGTTGGCTAGGTGTTATTATAAATGATCTATTAATTAAACATTCTCCAGCAGCTGGCTCCATTAAGAGTAGTGTTTGTCATTAGAGGGCTTGAACCTCTAACTAATGGAAAAACTGTTCAGGTATTTACTAGATGTGTTACTGAGCCAGTCTTGGACTGGTATTACATTCAACTAAACACTTTGCTAATGAAAAATCATTCATGCTTTTAGAAACAGATGATTTACATTTTATCTGATAGATTTTCTAAATTGTGATTGTCTGGTCCAGTACTGCACAAATAAACTTTCACCTAAAAAGGTTTAAAAGCCACCTGTGCAAGTGATATGTTTAAAATCCGCATCTCCATTTTTTTTTAACCTATGGTCCCAGGAAACACTAGGTGCAGGGCAGGAACTCGTCCATGGTATAGATATTCACATACCCAGGCTCACATGTAATGAGCTTATTTAGAGCTACTAGTTAACCTACTCAGTATGCAGAAATCTCTGGCAAGAACCACAACAGAAAGATGGAGCTGTCAGTATAACCCAAGGATAATAGACGCATGAGGCAGCAATGTTAACAATATGCAATCTTGACACTTTGGTCTGAGCTTGTGCTCCATTAATACTAAAATAACATCACAATCAGATTGAAATGATATGCACATCTAATGTAAATAGAAGAAATCCAATGGTCATCCTTGTTGCATAGAACTCCACTTTTTAAACTGAGCAAAGCTTTATTTCCTGTTTATGACTGCAATGCTGCAGGGCTCTTGACTGAGTATAAAACAATATTTAAATTTCCAGTTCTGAATTCCTTCTTTGTTTTGAGTTTAAGGATTATTTTACAGCACTGAAAGAATAACAAAGTAAAATTTTAAGAGGTCCTGGGACACTAAAACATTTTTTTCTGCATTGGCCAAAAATGTGCTTAACCTCACAGTCATTGACTAGTGGGAGGTATGGTGTATTTTAAACACATATGTTTATGGTGTGAGGAACATCAGATCACCACACTGTGTTCGTAGATGTAGAGGTACACTTTGTCAAAGAAAAATAAACATAACATAAAAGATTCTCAAACCTTCTTAAAACAAATCAGGGTCTATGGAGCTGCAGCTTATTCTGGCAGCATCAAACCCAAGGCTGTAGCCATTCAGCCACACACAGAACACGCATCTATTGCGGGGCCTACTGACACATAAACCCACACAGAGCCAATTTACAGTTGCCAACTAACCCTAATACACAAATCATTAGGAGATGAGAGAAAACTATAGCAAATGCAGAAAAAAAGAGATAAATAGTCAGAAATAAAAATGAAAACTGAACAAATGTAGTGGATGCTTTAAAAATATAATATCTTTAACAGTGGATGTCTTACTTCCTGTTTATACTGTAACAGTGTTAGGAGCCAATATCTGTCTTAAGAAGAGAACACCAAAGCAGCTTTGAAATGTATTAAATAGCATAGTAGGGGTAACACAACAAGTCATCATTGTCTCTTTAGTATGTTTTTTTTGTAAATAGGCGGATGACCACATGATAAAGTGGCAAGCTAAACTTTTTGGAAGTAGCTTTTACATTGCATTTGTGTGGTCCTAAATTGTCCCTTTTTAACGTTATGTATAAAATTACAGTAGGGAACTGCTATTTTCAAAAAGAGCGGAGAGCTGTCTGTTGTTTGTATTAAAATAGTGATATACAGGATAGATATAAGAATTGTTTGTTAATATAGTAAAAGTTACAGAATAAAAGTGCTTTCATTATTGTACAAATTACTGATTAGAAGGCATTACTTACAGCCGAGGTTTATGTAAATCATTTAGTTTATGAAAACAAGAGAAAATAAATCCATTAACTGTTATTTAGTGCATTTTCGGACATTGATTTTGTTCAAATTAATGTTTCTTTTTTGCTCAAAACTTTTTTAGATTGCTGATTTGCATGAGCAGATAAAAGAAGAAAAACGGGAAGCTATGGAAGAAAATGAAAAGCTGGTAAGTATTTAAAACAGGGACAGTATAGTTCAGGTGATGTAATACTTAATATCACATTACTACTTGTCTATCTGTGTAATTCATCACTGTTCTTTTGAAAACAAATGTAAGAGGTCCTTAACACTACTATTTATCATTTTTTGTTTCAGAAGAACTTACATCATAAAAGCGATTTTTCTCCACCTCCCACAATATGTTATGTCATTTAAAATGATTCAAAAATACACGTAATGTGATGCAACATTTTCAAAACCTGCTTAACTCAATTAAGGGTTGTGGGGGCTGAAACCTACATGTCAGAGTAAAATGAAACAAAATTGTAATCATGTGGTGTTTGCTGCACTAACTGCTTTGAGAGAAGTCTGAGGCAGTTTAACGTGTGTGTTTAAGTGTCTGCATGTGCTACTGATGTGGTTTATGAACTAGAAGTTTATGTTAACATGCAAAAGATGTCAAAATCAATTGCAAGGAGAAAATAATGTTTTCGTTTGTAGAGTAATGTTTCCTTATCACTTTAAGATTGACCATTTGATTACTCTTTACTTTATATAGTCTATGAAATTACAGTAAAAGACAGAACTAGTAACATGTATTGGGATGGTGCTGTCATGTGGTTAGACCTGTTGCCTGACATTTGCAGAGTGCTAGGTGCAAAACCAACACTTGGCTGCAGCCTGTGTGGACTTTGCACATTAAACATACATCCCACATCCCAGAGAGATGTGCATCCTAATTTACCCCTCTAAATTCACCCAGTTGAGAAGGAGATGAGTGCATGGGGCCCAATTTTACATTGCCCATGAGTGGAGTTTTCACGCATACATAATTTACTGTAAGCATGCTTCACCTCAAAATTTAGGGCACTGCCCGATCTGCTGCTCGCATGCGTGAGTAATTCACAGTGTATGCACACATTCATAATGCCACCACCCAATTGGTACTCCAGTCGGATTTGAACCCTTCATGTATTTAAAAAAAAAAAAACTTGAGTATTTTCATTTGAGGGGTACATTAGCTGACTATAATGAGAATATAATGAAAATACTTTGTTCTTCATAAATTCATTGAATGTTGTGTCTTCACAGCTGGATTAAGCATATTATGCTCCTTGCTTTGTAGCGCAGATTGGGTAATGACAGGGACAGCCCTCTAAGTATATAACTCTGGCATCTCAGATTCCCTCGCCATTAGATAGTCGTAGTTATGGGAGCTCATGAGACACAAAGAGATAAAGGACTTAGAGTATTGTGGATTTGGGTTATAAGTTTATCTAAGAGATGCATAGTAGTTCAGTGGTTAGTTCTGCTGCTTCACAGCCCTGGTTACATTTGTAGCCACAATAATGAGTCCATAATTGTTGCAGATGCCTCCCTAGCCCTCAGTGACGTTTAAAGGACCATTGCACTGTTATAATCCACTCAAAACTAGTTCAGCTTCTCCTTTACCGTTGATTTCAACAAACTTCACAGAAAAGTACAAACATTTACGCATTTTCACTGAGCTGAAAGCTAAGTTAATTCAGCGGGGTTCACCCCTCATCACTTGTCCTGAATACAACATACTTAGTAGAGTCTCCCCCTGCTTGTATGGGGTTTCTTCAAGGTATTTTGTTTTTCCTCAAACCTCATCAACAATATGCAGGTTAACTGACAATTCCAAACTGGTTCCTGTGAGAGCGCTAGTGTAGGTGTGTGCTTGGGTCGGTCCTGCAATGTACTGGCACCCTGTCCAGGGTTGTTTCCTTCTTTGTGGAAAGTGCTGCTCAAGTAAACTTTGTGTTCTATGTAGCCCTAAATTGTATAAAGCAAGTTTGAGAATATGATATATGTTATGATATGATAGATCCACATTATAGTTTTATAGGACCATTATTATAATGTGCATAGACTATACTGAAATTCTTACTTGCATGTGTTAATCAATATACAGCATGTCCTCACTCTCCAGCACTATGATTAGTGAGTAGACCTACCTTACCTCAAAATATCTGTCTTCCTTACCTTAAATAACTACCAAACCCTGAGCCTTCTGTTTTACATTGGCATCACTAGGCTGAAGGATAAATCTGTGAACCTTTGGGGTTCCCTCATTTACGAGGAATAGTTCAGAAATTCTTTTGACATTTTTTAATGTTGTCCTCATTAACTAAATATGCCAAACCAGTGGTAACCTGTTGTACATTTCAGTATATTTGATTCATTACATAATATTAAATATTTTTTTCTCTGCTGTCTATATAGGTGAGGGGGTCTAATCTGATTTCAGTAAGATATAGTACTGTGTAAATTAATTATTTGTAATCCCATTTAAAATTAAAAGCAACACAAGAAATAATTAAAAAAATAAAAATAAAAGGGTAGGATTTTATAAATCAGTAGTTTGACCACAAGAAGGTATTGCATGTCATATTCAGGATTTTTCAGAGTCTGAAAACTATAGCATGTGCTAATCCATGATGCATGTGCTTTAGTCATGTCAATCAGGGCAGTAGTTGACGCTGACACCATGCTTAATTTAAAAATGGAAGAAAGCAGTCAATGAAGGAACCAGGGAGGCACATACTATTACTCAGCCATATCTTCTATATGTACTGATAACTTTCATAAGTAAATTGTTGAAGAAAATAAAAATACAATCTACCTGGATGTTTAATATGAACTGAAACTTCATTATGAAGCTGTGGACTAACTCTGATTTAAACCATGCAACTTATTCATAGAGAGTACTTTATCCTACCATTCTGTCAAAATGAAGCAAAGATGTTTTAAATAAGCAGTCACTCAAGAAAACACTGTTCACAATTCCAGTATCTTTTTGTATATTTTAGTAAATCTGAAAGCATAAGGACATGTTTTCAGGTATGGTGTTTTTTTTTTTCCAACGTGTACATTTTTTATGAAGTTTAATAAGTGAAATGCTATACCTGTCATGTGTTAAAAAGAAATTTTGAACTTTTTTTGTAGCTATGATCTATTTAACTGGCAAACTTTCACTAAGTATGCTTTAAGTATATAAATGTGATGATAGACAAGATAACAAATTATAAACTGTGTTTAGCTTTCCCACAAGGCAGCAGGTGTGCGTTTGAATAAAATAACAACAAAAAGTCAATTATGCTGTCAGTATTGTCTTTATCTGTAGCAGTTAACATTAAAAAATCTGTCCAGTAATTAACCTATACAAATAATTCACCTAGAAATGTAACAGATCCACATCATAATTTTTTCAAGATCAGTACTGTTACATTGTTTATTTAGTCAGAGTAAGTCACAAAGCACAAGTCACTGTACAGTTATTTCCAAGTTTTTAGCTTTGGCAGATTAAATGACTTGATTGGGATTATACCATGAGTCAGTGTTAGTGGCACAAAAGTCTTGTGGTTTACAGTCCAATGCTTCAGCCACCAAGTCCAATTGTCACAGGTGTCTGGTCACACTTATAGGTAATCTAACTTAGACACCATTAAAATATCCGACTACGCCACCCAGTTTTATTAAGAGACTGGGAACTCCTGAAATTTACCAATAATAGCACACAGGTTTCTTTAAATTGGGCGGTGAGTAAACACACAATGAAAGACACAACAGTAATTTTAGAAAAAAACAACAGTAAGTTCTATGACACAAGACAATATAAGGTACATTAAAAAGATTAATGAACATAACAAAAACTAAACATATCAGGAATCAATTTCCCTTTTTTTAAAAAAAGGAAAATACACAGTCCACCCTCTAAAAGTCCGTTAAAAACAAGAATTGGAGGATACAACCTTTAGTGGTGCAGAATCCAGTTTGCGCACTGTGTTACTCCAACACTTAATTGTTCAACTGTCCATGGATGCACTCTGTTCCCCGGACACTCGTTCCCCTACAGAAGTTGTGTCAAATTGTTGAATCCCTTTCAGCGTCTCTTCATTGTTCCTTTTTCTTCCACTCTGGGCTCCTTGTGTTGCTAGGACCTAGGCACGCCTCATTCCTCGTCTGTCAGCTTCGCTTGGTCCTTTCATGCGGATTCCCTCTCTCGCTGAACCCAAATCCGGCATCTCTTTGTGGAACTGTCCCTTCCTCCCTGGAAGTGTTGCCGTCCTTGTACCTCACGTCGTGCCAGCCAGGTACCTTTGTCTGCCTGCAAGCCCCTGTGCTCTGTCCGAGTGCCTTGGCAGCGTTTTCTGTGGACTGTCCCCCCTGCCTTCTGCTGCCCAGGAGTTTATATTTACTTCAGTCCCTGCTGTTGTCAGTCCTGGACAAACAGTTTAATCAATGGCACATCTAAATTGCCTGGGTTTAACAATTAATGAAAACACAAGTTAACAAAATGTATGGTTACCAAACATTAATAAGTACAGATATGCTGATTAGGAACCAATATTTCCAAGCCAGGTAAATATAGACATCCTCCAAGGCCAGACTTCAAAGCGGCGACTCCTTTGCAAGACAGTAAATACTTACACAAACAATCCTGACACAATCAGTAACTGGATTATCCAGGATCCTCCAAGGAAGCAGCAGTTCTGTTATCACACGTGGTATTGTTTGTAAATCTCAACCAGCCATAAACTTCAAAGTGGTGACTCCTTTGCAGTACAGCAAATAAATACATCCTGCAGACAGCCTTTTAACTTTGCACCCCCCAGTCCCAACAGTGGGTGCCTAATGGAACCACCCAGTGCACAAAAAAATGTCCCCCTCTGACACAATTGTCTGTGTATTATAAAATTGTGAACATTGAGTGTTTCCAGATATTTAACAATGTATATCAATAGTTATAAATAGCTATGCTCCCCTTGCACCCTAACAGAATAATCACTGATGTACTCTATATGAATATTTACAGAGAACACATTTTAGAGTAGATGATGGAATGGCCAGTAATCATTAGGTATATAGTGTATGTCAAGTTTTTATCCATATGACCTGAGAATGAGTGACTACCACAAAGGCAGAAATGGGCTGATTGTTAGAAGGAACACAATAATGCAGCCGATATGCCCAGTCATTGTTGTTTGCCTGTAAGAAATGCAGAAAGAACAAAAGATGATAATGAGAAAGGCAAAACTTTTATAGTGTACTTTGTACCTTTTTTTTTAAGTTTTTTTGTGTGCCCTTTTTGAGTATTTCAGCTATATCTGAAATCCTATGGCACACGTGTTATTTTTCCTGCTTACTCTTAATTTACTGTGCCAGAGTATGGGTATGTGTATGAACGTATCGCTTATACAGGGTTGGTTCCTACTTTGTCCTTCATGTTTCCAGCAAAAGATTTAGGTTCACTGCAATCCTGGAATGAATATGCTTAGTAAATGGAAAAATGGGAGGATGTTTTGCCTTTTATGTCCCCACTTTGACACAAATTTGAAATTGGATTTTAAATAATATTGGGACCAGAGTTTCTGGGTGATGCGGTGGATAGCACTGCTTCTTCATGAATCTACTGTCAAGGGTTAAAGTTCCGCTCCTGGTGGCTGACCAAGTCTACATGGGCTCTCACATCTCAATGACATTCATGTTAGGTTAGTTGGGGAAACTACATTAGTCCTGTGCTACTTTACGTATACAGTATTTGTATTTGAGTGAGCCTGGCATTGAACTGGTGTCCTGTCTCTCTTGGTTCCTGCTTTCCATTTGATGCTGCTAAGTTAGGTTTCAAATCTTAGGACAACAAATTGGATTAAGCAGATTTAATGTTTTTAATTTTTCTCACTTAGTCATTTTGCCTTCTTGTTTAAAATTGCCAGTTAATCTGATACTCACATCGCTTCTATGTGTGAGCAATACTGTAAGTAACAGGAGAAAACCCTATGCAGATGCATTAAAAATGTGCAAACTCCATACACTCACAGATCAGGCATATGATTTCAACACCGGTTATTCCATCTTTTAGCCAGTAGTGCTAACCACTACACCACTGTGTCATTTTTATTCAGGAAATCTGTGTTAACAGATTAATGCTTATGCACCACTCTTGATGAACACTCCATTAGTGAGAAGCTCATGCTCTAGCTCTAGCTCACTACACTTGTTGCAACATACAGAAGCCTCATCTATTGACTGTCCTCTTTTCTGTTGCATTCTGAGGGTGACAATCTTTTTATCCCAGTACAAGAGGGATGAGTGTAGCGATTCTGAAATTTGGACATCTTGTTGCAAATAAGAAGATGCCCATGCAGTTAGAAGCCTGATTGTTCACTACAGAGAGGGAGGGGAGTTCTCCTTTAGCTCGACTGATGAAGACAATTGTAGTCTCCACTCTCCAGCGGATCTAAATTGCATTTTTAAGAGGTTTGTGATGATAGTAAACACTCTATTTTATCATTGCTGTGTTTGAGCATATAAAATAATCAGTTTGTTTATCTCTCTTTCTGGTTCCACCATGAATCATGTTTTACATTTCATCAAGATTTATGAGCCCACTTGGTTCTTTGTTTAAGCAATGGCCAGTGAAATGACTGTGGTGTACTGCTTCTTACCTCTTTCCCAGGGTGCAGCTCCCACATTGGTTTTTGACCACATTTGCGATTCCTTTCATTGTTTATATCATGTTTTATATAAAAAAAAAACTATAAACATTCGTCTTTGTATTCTTTGATACCAGATTTGTGAGTTATTCAAATATTAGAAGACATATCCAAATGTGTTATAATCCTAAATAATGGCTTCTAATGTGAGACACCAAGATTTTGTACTAAACTGAATTATTCTCACTATAAATTGGGATACCACATCACTAAGACGCTCAGAATCCATTTACATTGTGGTCTCAGTCTGTGCCAAACACCGCCATCACCAAATCACATTGTCTGGGCTTCCTTATATGTGAATATTACATATCTAGCGACATTAAAAAAAATAATATAAAAACCCCAACAATTCTGTGGTCTGTAAAAGTGGGCTCGCAGTGTACTTTTTAATTACAGAGATTTTTCTTTTAAGTGAAGAAAAAAAACAACACACACAACGTATTTGACTTACACAATCTAAAATTATACTAATCTTATTTTGAGACTTTAAAAACACATAATTTAGACCTGTATAGGCCTGGAACAAGTATACAAATTTTGACATATAATTTTCCAGTGTCACATAAACTGCATGAATAATTTTGCTTGGAATTAGCAGAAATTGTATATAGTTCTTTTTTGGCTGGTTTAGCATTTCTTTTGAAGGTGCTGTTCAAATATCCTTGTTTTTATTTTTTTTTTTTGTTTTTAACTTGGCATAGCTCTTTGTTTACACTTTCATTAAGAAAAATAATACAATTTGCGTATTCAGTCCAGTTCTATTTTGGCACCACTGGGTGAAAGGCAGGAATCAAGTCTGCATGCAATACCTGTGCGTCATGGGGCAGTTTCATTTAATGTGTATTTACTTTCATACACTTTGGGGTTTGCTGGTTTATACGTTTGCGTTGGACTCGATGCTTCCCTTTCAGCACCCTAACCAGAAAAAAGAAGTGTATAGAATATGGATGGATGGATTTAATGTGACTTCATACTGAATTATAAATTAAAATAAACACAATGTACTTTTATATTATTACTATTCCCAGGTCATTCTGTGTGTAACTGTAAGATAGCTGCAGTAAAATGAGCTTCATGAACTTGCAATTATCCAATGTAGTCGTCTTCTTCTTCTTTCTGCTGCTCCCATTAGGGGTTGCCACACAGGTCTGAAACTAATAAATATTAATATGATTGTATATTTGGCTGATGCCTTTATCCAAGGTAATTTACAAGATCAGCATACATTACAACTAGTACAGGCATTATTTTATTTATTTATTTATTTATTTATTTATTTATTTATTTATTTTCTTTAAAGACAGGTTAAGTAACTTGTTTATGGTCACACAGTGAGGCAGAGGCAAGTTTGCAGTGGCAACCTTGTGGTTTAAAGTCCAGTGCTTTAGACACTTAACTGTGTTGTCAAATGGTGGGATCCAAGATTGAGAAAAGGTATCTACAGTAGAATGTGCATTTAATTAAAATGAAGTCTGGTAAGGGTGATATAAACAAAGAGCTCACCTTCCTGAGAGAAAACAAATCCATCCAAACACTCATGTAGGTAATATAGAGTCTCTGTGAATAAGTAGCCAAGTTTTTTTTTTTTTTTTATTTAAAACTAGGGGGCTCCACCCCCTGCTCGCTTCGCTCGCCAACCCCTGGCGTTGGGACATGACAAAGAGTGAGATGTATGAATTAGATATAGAATAGTGTGTAGCTTTGGATGATGCGTATAGAAATAACAAATAGAGTGTTTGGCATATATTAATGTTTTATTGGAATATTTCTTTGTATACAACATTAGTAGTAAAGATGGTGTCTTGTCCTTGAATGAGTCTTCCTTGGCATGGATCATTTATAATTTTAACTCTAACGTCAGATGAACGTCGAACACGTGAGAAGGCAACATAAAGTTGTCCATGTCCAAAAACGGGCTCAGAGAGGTAGATGCCAACCTTGTCCATGGTTTGTCCTTGTGATTTGTTGATGGTCATGGCAAATGCAGGTTTAATGGGGAACTGTCGCCGTTTCAATGTAAAAGGTAATTCTAGGTCAGAACTTGTAAGGTCAATTCTAGGAATGAGAACAGTATTGTTAGCATGTGATCCTGTAAGAACTGTTGCTTGAATAACATTGCGTGTCATGGTGTTGACGACTAACCGTGTGCCATTGCATAAACCCTGTTTTGTGTTAAGGTTTCTTAATAGCATGATTATTGTTCCGTTTTTAAGGGCAAGGTTGTGTTGTGGTAATTCCATTCTTCCTGTCCAGTTGGAAATAATATGGGGTATGTTAAAGTATCAAGAAGCGGAAAGCAAATGTCTATGCGTTGGAATGTAGGTGTGTTGTTTTTATCTGGATCTAGGATGTAGATTTGTGCATATTTGCGTTGTTGATTTGTTTCAGGGTGCACTGTTCCAATACGATGCAATATTTGTCCACATATGCGAAAGCAGTATGGGCCATTGCCTTTTGGTGGCCTGATATGTACTCCGGTAGATGCAAAAGCAAATGAACTATTGTAGGATCTAATGAAGTTCATAAAGTTTTTACTTTCAGGCACATCGTTAGTTAGAAGCTTCTTTAGATATTCAGGATATGAATGTAAAGGAGGCAGTCTAATCTGACCTTTTTGACAACAACGTGTAAATTCATTATTTGTATTACCAGTTGTTTCTTCTGTGAAGTTAAGTGAATGACAATGATTGCAAATGACATTCATCAATCCCAATGAATTTTCCTCAATAGTGGATTCCTTATTGAAGGCGTTTTCAGCCATTTGGCGTAAGCGTTTAACAGGTGTGTGGCGTTGATGTCCGCGACGGGCATGTTTTGCTTTTTGCGTTTGATTGCCTTTTTGTTGCATGTCCATTATTTGTGACGCGCTATTTTTTTCTTTTTTTTTATTCGCCTCCGCTTTGCGTAAAGTCCGTTTGAGTCTACGCCGTGCATTGTTTGTATCGAGCCTTGTCCGTTTTTGTATGTCGGTCATTTGAGCTTTGTGCTTTTCGCGTCTTGCTTTTTTTTTTCTATCAGTTCATTTGCGCGTTGTACACGTCTCCGTTCATTTATTCTGTCTCTTCGCTCCCTTTTTTGTATGTCTGATACGCGAGCTCTTTCGGTTTGAAATCGTGCTTCTTTCGATGCAGCACTTTGACACGCGCGCTGAATGCGTCTACGTTCATTGTGTCTGTCCATTTGGGCACGTCTCTGTAACGGTGTCACTTGTGCTTTGCGTTTTTTGATCCGAGACATTTTTTCTCCCGGTGTTTCAGAAGCGCGTTTTATGCGCCGTCGTCTATTTTCTTGTTTCTTTCGTGTTCGTGTGTTTGTTCCCGTTATCCTTTCCGAATCGTTTTGTACCCGTGACCGTGTATTCATGACTTGTTTCTTTCTCAGCATGCGAAATATGGATAAGTAATAAGGAGGATCGCACTCACTGTTAATATGTATCCTTTTCTGCAGTTGAACGGTTAATAGTGCTTTATTGAAAGGACATCCACCTATGCTGACACCTATGCCGACACCCATGCTGCCTAGTGTGAAGGTGTCGACGTTCACTTTAGAATATGTGGCTTTGGGTGTCACTTGTTATGGATGTGTGGGGGGGATTGTTGTTGCGCGAGCGTCTTCTTTCTTTTTGTGTTCCTGTGTCTTGTTTGAATCCCCCTCTTTGTGTGTGTCCCGTCCCTTGCTTGTAGGGTCTGTGGGGTGGTTTTGTGTTCTTTTTTTTTGTCTTCCATGGGCTTGTTGAATCCCCCTCTTGGTGTGTGTCCCGTCCCGTCCCGTCCCGTGCCTGTAGGGTGGGGGGGGGGGTGTGGTCGTGCCTTGCTGTTGTGCGCTCGTCTGTTCTTTTTTTTGGGGGTGTTTAGTTTCGTGTGCAATGTGTTTCGTGCTTTGCCCGCGTTTGACTACTTTTTTATGTGCCTTTTCCTTTTTTCGGTGCTTGTTGCGCCTCATTTCTGTGACTCCTTTTTGTATGTGCTCACTCCTTTTTTCTGTGGTCTTGTCCGCCTCTCGCGGCCCCTCATCCGCCTTTGTCGCCCTCTTTTGTCCGCCTTTCTCCAACTCTCGCGGACTCTTTTTGCGCCTGCGCCTCTCGCGGACCCTCATCCGCCTCTCTCGCCCTCTTTTGTCCGCCTTTCTCGGCTCCTCAGCCGACTCTCGCGGACTCTTTTTGCGCCTGCGCAGTACGTCTTTATGCAGCTACGGCCCATGGCCGGATGTCCCTGCGTCCATCATCCGGTTTAGCATTCTCGGTTAGTAATATGGATGTGCTTCATAAGTTATCGCAGTAAGGAGGCTGGGTTTCACATCCCGGATGTGTCCAGCGTGGAGTTTGCATGTTCTCCCTGCGTCTGCTTGACTTTCCTCCCACAGACCAAAGACATGCAGGTTAGGTGAATTGCTAGTGCTAAACTGGCCCTAGTGAGTGTTTGTGTGTGAGTGTGTTCACCATGCCATGGACTGGCAACTTGTCCAGAGGTTGTTCTGCTGGGACAGGCTGCAGCTTCCCTGTGACCCTGCTTAGGAAAAGAAGATTTGAAAATGGATGGATGGATGGAAGTTTTTGGGAAAAGTGTTCTGTGCCAAGTGAATCATGTGGGAAATTGTCTCGGTCTTTTTCTCTTACAAGTGGTGAAGAGAAGCTTAGGTGAGCTGTACTGAGGTTTTGATGACCACATAATAAGGCAGATGACTGATAGTGTTATGTGGGCTGTGGACCCTTTAACTGGATTAGAGGTCTGCAGTAATAGGCTATGGTGGCAGCATGTTTTATATTGACCTGTATAATGTATTGCACACCCATGAACTGAAACATGACTTACAATAAATAAATAAAAAGGGCTTTGGGCCATTACACCAGTTACTTTTACGTGAGAGATTAGGATTGCATACTGATTAGAAGGGCCACAGTTGTGGAAAAGACCGTTTTTGATTCTGAAGGCAAGATTATGCATTAATCAGTATTTTAGTTGTTAGGCATACCTGCAGTAAGAAAAACCTAAATTGACAAGTTCAGAATGATAGTTTGTTTGGCGTTTAGTTTCCTGCATACAACCCATCTATGTAGCTGTGCAGTGATCCAAACTACAAAACAAATTGAGCCCTGCGTTGAATTTCTGCTCCTTTTGTTGAATCTTTTGTAAATATTATATCCTGACCATCTTTTTTTTTTTCTTTTTAATGAAAGAAATATGACAATAGACATCCACTAACAAACACAGGGTTGTCAGATGGTAGTTTGTGTAATTGAGCACAACGTTAGACTTTTCATTCAATATTGCATACTGACCTTGAACTGGATAAATAAAATGAATGGATGGATGGATGGAATATTACCAACAGAAAAAGTACTGTTAGTTAATGTGTGAATGTTTTAAGATCACAGGGCTGGATGCAAATACAAAACGCAGCTGGCATTGAGAACATTTGATGTGGTTTCTGAGGGAGAGAGCAAATGCTTTAAAGAAAGAGTGAACTTCTTTTAAGAGTAGCATGGCAGGTCACAGCTGGACTTTAGATCTTGAGGCACTCTGCAAGTTTTGCACTGATTTTAATATTACTGATATTATTGAATGTTCGATGACTCAATCAATAACCCTTGCAGTATGACAACATATTTAACATTTGACCCAGATGGTTCCAGTACATTTTTAGCCAAGTGCATGTACACTGTTGTCCAGCTGAGTTCTAGCCAATACTTGCATTTATTCTGATGCCCAGATGTTTTATATTGTGCTGCGGAAGCCAGCTCGGAATTTGGTAGCACTGGAAGTGAAAAAGGTTGGTCTGGAGCAACTTTAAGCACTGGCAGTAAGAAAATTCTGGCTGGACATAGTGACCCACATACTATTAATACTGAAAAATATTGTTGTGGTTTGGCAATTACAAAATGTAAGTGTTTCTCCATGCAGATGCACTTTCTATTTCAGTGCATAGTGATAAAAGAAATCCGTGACTTCAGTAATGGAAAAGACTACCACTAAATGAAGAGTAAATTGGATGCTTAGTGGAAAAAAACAAAAATACCTTTAACAGCAGAAGTCAAGGGTACAGATGAAACAAATGGGGTTTTATGTGTGTGCATAAAAGGGTCTGACAAGTCAAAGCAGAGAATGGAACAAAGAGCAAGGGGAACGTAAGTGGCAGTTAAGAATATATCAGTTGCTGAAGCAATTACAAAAGCCATGTGTTATTACAGAAATAAAAGGCCCTCATAAAACGTGCCATGCCTAATCCTGGATATATTACAGTAAAATGTGTAAAAGCATGGTGCTGATTATTTCATTGTTTATGGGACATACTGAAAATCTTCTAAAGGAGATCTAATGTGTGGAAGGACTGAGTATTCACATATGGTGAGGCATATCGTTATTAGTGCTGCTATCTAAAGAATCAAGTGTTATAATCCAGAAATAATTGAATGTAAAAAATGATTGCCTGCTAAAAGTTAATGTCAAGTCATTGGTCTTGGAGTCTCTTTTTTTATCATTTTTAAAATTGAGGAATCATTATCCAAATTCTAGAATCATTTGGATATTCTGATTTAGAACAATATTTACCTGACTAGCCAATGCCTTTTATATTGTACCATTTTATTGAATGGATGCTGTAATTTTTATTGCAGATGATTAGTTTTGTGGGTGCCATGGTGGTTAGTGCTACTTCCTCCCAGCTTCATGGATTAGCGCACAATTTCTATCTCACTGTTGTCTGCTGTGTATGTTTTCTTGCTGTTTTCCTCTGTTATTCAAAAGACATACATGTTATGTAGAATGGTAACACCAAACTGGCTTAGTTTGTATGCGCAGCCTGCAGTGGTGCTCTACTGTCCTAGTCGGAGCTACACTCAATTGCATCTTTCTGCCTGAGAGGTGAAAAAGAGAATGTAGGCAGGCTGGAATGGGTGGAGAAGAGTGTCAGGAGTAATTTGTGACAGACGGGTATCAGCAAGAGTGAAAGGGAAGGTCTACAGGACGGTAGTCAGACCAGCTATGTTATATGGGTTGGAGACATTGGCACTGACTAGAAAGGATTAGAAATGAGTACATTAGAGGGTCAGCTCAAGTTGGACAGTTGGGAGACAAAGTCAGAGAGGCGAGATTGCGTTGGTCTGGACATGTGCAGAGGAGAGATGCTGAGTATATTGGGAGGAGGATGCTAAGGATAGAGCTGCCAGGCAAGAGGAAAAGAGGAAGGCCTAAGAGGAGGTTTATGGATGTGCTGAGAGAGGACATGCAGGTGATGGGTGTAACAGAAGAAGATGCAGAGGACAGAAAGATATGGAAGAGGATGATCCACTGTGGCAAACCCTAACAGGAGCAGCCGAAAGAAGAAGAAGTAGCTTTCAACACCGCCATCGGTTTTTCTTCCCATATCCAAATGTGTTGTGTCTTACATTAATTGGTGACTCTAAATTATAACAGTATGAGGGACTGAGTGGTTTCAGCCTAATGCCTCATGCTTTCAGGATAGGCTCCAGCCACTCTAACATTGGATCAGGCAGGTTCAGGAAAAATGGAAGTCCCCACAACACTGAATGGAATTAAACAGTGTTTGTAATGGAAGGATGAATAAACGTTACAGTTTTAAATTATAACATTTGTTTTCTATGAAACAGATTTTGTTTGAATCACTATCTGAGCCTGAGTCACACATGACTGAGTCAGAGAATTATGTGCCAGTGACTCAACAGCGAGTCATAAAAATTATGAGACTATAGTCCCCACATTTAGGATTAAGTTGACTGAGCACATGGTGTCCTGTTGTCAGCAGAATACACTTTATAGAGGCTGAGGGGGATTAGGTTATTGGTAGTCAAACTTGTGCAGATCTGTGTCAATGCACGTGTGGCAAATAAAATAAATGTAACATGAAAAACTGCAAGAACGTAAATTATAATACAGCGGATTTAATTATGCATAGCTGTTTCTAAATGTAAATATTTAAGTAAAATGTAAAAAGTGAGATTTGTTCTGTCTCTGCACTGTTGTGACTCTTTCAAAAATTTCTGTAGAAAAATGGAACTTTACATGGAAAATTATAGGTTTCCATGAACAATGGTTGTTTTTTGCCAGTGAATACTATTTTGAATCTTGTTTTAGGTTTTTAGTGCTTGTCTCCAGATTATTCAAAGTTTAAACATTCAACAAAGAGGAACAATGGAAAAAAAAAACACAGCTCTGTTGTTTGTCTACTGCAAATCATTAGCAACCTGTTGCTGCTGGTTTTGATTCTTAATTATTTTCTAAACCTGCAAGTAATGGCTGTACTTCTTCTGTAAAGTTTGAACAGGACTAAAAATGCTTGTTATGTCTCTACATATCCTAATTGTTCACAACGTGCGGAACTTACTTTTTACTTCAGTTAAGCAACCATAATTAGAGGTGCCAATTAAATCTTTTGGTAGAAAGGAATGAGTCAGTTTTCTCCCAACCCCCTTAAGGTGAGTTTTAGCTTCTTGTTAACTCACTTGAGTTACAGATGCGTAAGCTGCACTTGCATTAAATCTGTAATCATCATAATTATATTCAGCACGCTGTTGAAATATGCAAAGTACTTAGAAGTAGAAGTCAGTATTATTTACCCAAGAGGAGAGATTCATCTGTGTAATTACTTCATGATTCTAACTACATCTTTTGCAACCACATTTAAATAGTACTCTAAAGTTCCAAAGATTAGATCATATTTTATTACTTAAGAATTTAAAATCATCTTTTTGACTTTCATTATGTAGGATTTGCCCGATACCTGAAGTCATTTGGTGCATTGTTCAGATATTTTAAGAAGCCTAGTTAAGAAAGGCGTAGTGAAAAATGAAATTTTATAGCAAAACAAAGTCATTTAAATTTTCTTGGAAGAGTCCTGCCATCCTGAGTATGATCATTGACCTCATATTGTGGTAATAGTAATGTCACATACAGTATATATGTACACTTAGAGGTATCGGCTATTTGGACAAGACAGCTTAAAGATGACATGGCTCTGTGATTGTAATATAAAGTACTAGGGGGCTCCGCCCCCTGCTCGCTTCGCTCGCCAACCCCTGGTGTTGGGAAATGACAAAGAGCGTGATGTATGAATGAGATATAGAATAGTGTGAAGGTGTAGATGATGCATATAGAAAGCAAACAATAAAGTGTGTGGCACAGTGTAAAGGTTTATTGGAAAATTTCTTTGTAAACGGCGTTTAAGTGTAAAAGGTAATTCCAGGTCAGAACTTGTAAGGTCAATGAAGATGGTCATTGTCGTGATCAGAGTCAACTTTGTCAGAGCTTAGAAAGAGTTGTGTCTCTCCAGGAAGTAATGCAATGACTTGGGTATTTATGTTTTACACATTAATATTGTTTGGACATAATATAGTGCGTTGTGTTAAAAGGGGCATTTGGTCTAATGAGATTGCTGTTCCAAATCTCTCTGTAACTAAGTCGTTGCAGATAAAGGCTTGAGGAATTGTAATAATATCTGGGTGAAGTCTATCTGTATGGGTGAGTGTACCATCACCCAGTTGTAATAACCAATTGTTATGATCTGGATCTGGACATCGCATGTTTTGTACTAACTGTATCTTTTGAAAGCAATGCCAATTGTCTGCGTATTTTAAGGTGCAGTGAACAATAGCTGAGCGCATGGCATGTGGAACAATAGCTAAGCACTGTCTAAAATCTCCTCCTAATAAAAGTACCTTTCATCGAAAGGGAATATTATTATTCATCAACGTTTGTAGAAGTTTATGAATGGTGTTGAGTAAGTGACTGGATGCCATTGGACATTCATCAATAATTAACAGTTTTGCAAGACGGATGTCACGTGCAGTGCTACTGTTCATGTTCATAGTGGATAGCGATTTGTAGGATCTAATGCAGTTCATAAAGTTTTTACTTTCAGGTACATCGTTAGTTAGAAGCTTCTGTAGATATTCAGGATATGAATGTAAAGGAGGCAGTCTAATTTGACCCTTTTGACAACAACGTGTAAATGTATTACTTGTATTGCCAGTTGTTTCTTCAGGGAAGTTAAGTGAATGACAATGATTGCAAATGACATTCATTAATCCGAATGAATTTTCCTGAATAGCGGACTCATTATTGAACGCGTTGTCAGCTAACTGGCGCAAGCGTTTAGCAGGTGTCTGTCGTTGATGTCCGTGACCTGTATGTTTTGCTTGTGCCGTTTGAGAGGCGCGTCGTTGTATGTCCAGTATTTGGGACGTGTTGTTTTGGAACTGTAATCGATTTGCCTGTGCTGTGTGAGAAGCCCGTTGTAGTTTACGGCGTGCATTGTTTGTATTGAGCCTTGCCCGTTTTTGTATGTAGGTCAGTTGAGCTTTCTCTTTTTGGAGCCTTGCCTGCTTGTTTTCCGGCATTCCAGATGCGCGGTGTAGACGTCTGCGTTTATTTATTTTGTCCCTTCGCTGTCGTTTCTGTATGTCTGAGACGGGAGGTGTTTCGTTTTGAACACGTGCCTGTATCGATGCAGCACTGTGAGACGCGCGCTGCATGCGTCTACGTTCATTTTGTACCCGTGATCGTGAATTCATGACTTGTTTGTTCTTCAGCGTTAGATATATGGATAAGTAATAAGGAGGATCGCACTCACTGTTAATATGGAGCCTTTTCTGCGGTTGAACGGTTAATAGTGCCTCATTGTAATGAGATCCACCTATGCTGCATAGTGTGAACGTGTTGAGATGACGTATGTTTAATACGGACGGTTCATTTAGAAATGGGGCTTTGTGTGTCATTTGTTATTTATGTTAGTGTGGTCGTGGGTCTGAATCGTCGTTTTTGTGTACGTTTCGTGTGCTATGTCCGTAGTCTGTCCCGTTTTGTGTCCAATGGGCTTTGTGTGGTGCTCGCGGCTTCTTTTTTTTTTGTGTGGTAGGGGCTTGTTGAATCCTTCTCTTTGTGTGTGTCCCGTTTCGTGTGCAATGGGTTTCGTGCACAGCGCCGGCGTCTGACTCCTTTTTTCTGTGGTCTGACTCCTTTTTTCTGTACGCGGTGCCTCATTTCTTATTTTACGTTGCATTCCATCCGGTTCCCGTTGCTTGCTTTGGATTTGTGGGGCGCCTGCGCAGTACGTCTTTTGCATCCACGGCCCATTGCCGGATGTCCCTGCGTCCATCCGGTTTATCATTCTCGGTTAGTAATGTGGATATGGAAGCCTTACAATACCACATGTGTTCCTTTACATTGCACATTTTGGATTCTTACAGGTAAGTGGAGCTTTACATTACCACAGATACATTCCCACCAGCCTATACTTTCTGCAAGAAAATTTTATTTGGAGGACAAAGTTTTTATGTTTGAATTCAGTTTTACCAACCTTACAGTTTTTGTTTAGTGCATATTCATGAATATACAAAGCAGATTATTGCTACATTGTCTTCCCTTTTTTAGATTAAAGAATATTCCCAGCACCTGAATGAGCTGGAGGAGAAACTGAAGAAACGGATGCAGGATTTTCAGATGATTCAAAGTGAGCTGAAAATGATGAATGAATTTCGAAAGAAGAAACCTGAGCTGGAGAGAGAACTCGAGGATGTAAGTGGAGCATGCTGTGCCTTCTTCATCTGAGATGATCACTAAGGTTCATTTGCTTAGAAATCCATCTAGGATTGCCATTCCACTAGTTTATTTTGAGCAAAATGGCATATGTTAGAGCTCAGAAACTTCATACAAAAAATGATAACAAATGCCTGCGGTGGGTTGGCACCCTGCCCGGGATTGGTTCCTGCCTTGTGCCCTGTGTTGGCTGGGATTGGCTCCAGCAGACCCCTGTGACCCTGTGTTCGGATTCAGCGGGTTGGAAAATGGATGGATGATAACAAATGCTGTGGGATTCATTCACCTTATGATGGATTTGTTTTGTAATTTTAGAAACAACATTTTTATTTGGCATAGTGCTGTGTTGGTTAGCAAAGTTATCTCACATCCTCAGTGTCCTGTCTGCATGGAGTTTTGAAATTCTAACCAGTGCTTTTAATTAGCAACTCTGTATTTGCCCAGTGTACACCGTGTTTGACTAAGGATCATTCCACGACTTGTATTGGCTCTAGCCTCTGCATCCCTATATAAATGGATAAATGGAGCTTTCATATCTCTCTATTATAATAAAAAAATCCTGGGACGAGATGTGACTTTTTCAGAGAGATACAGTACTTTCACGTCCCGCGAGACGAGACTTTGTGCCATGAGATTTAACCATGCCTGGGGCCAGAAATAAAAGATGTAAAAGGCGCTATATAGCGCCCGACCCGGCACAGACTCAGGCAGAGGCACGTACTTAAATAAAACAGTTTTTATTTCTCTTCAGCTGTGGGGCACGCCTTCCCCGTGTCCCACAGGCCCAACACAGTCCCAAATACACTCCCAATTAGCACAACAAACCACACTTCTTCACTCCACCTCAGCACGACCACTCCTCCTCAGGCTTAGTCCTCCTCCTCCCGACTCTGGCTCTCTGAGTGGTGGTGGCTGGCCCTTTTTATATCCCACCCGGAAGCGGTCCAGGTGCTTGGCCACCTGGTCCTAATTGCCCTTCCAGGTGGGGCTGAAGGTATGACCAGCCAGGCTGCTGACTCCACGCAGCTCCCCCTGGCGGCCATCCGAGCCCCCAACCAGGCTGGGGAGGACTCCATCTCCCATGGAGCCATGCGCCGGGTTGGGGAATCATTGGCTGCCAGGGAGGCTGCCACCAAGCGTCCTGGGGGAGGTATTGAACAGTCCATGGCTGCTCCCCCGGAACAGATGTAGCAGAGGCGTCCCTGCTGGGCATGGGACCCGGCTGTCCTTTACAGTGACAAAGAGTAGATGACCAAGTAGAATGTTGTAAAGAAATCAAAAACGTTGGTGCGATACACATGCAGAGCAGGATAGAGATAATGAAAGTACGAAAATTTGAAATTCTCAAAAATATGATAGTAAAGATCGCATTAGCGCAAACAAATGGAAAATATTACTCAGTGAAATAACGGAACAGCGAAAAGAGATCGAATATATTGTTCGGAGTTAAACATTAAGTTGGAGACTTGTAGATCATCTAATTCGTGTTGCCATCAGGGAAAAGTACTGTTTCTTCCCAATGAAGAGGGGTATCCGTGAGAAATAAAAGATTTGTTGTTTGGTAAAAGTGAAATCCAGAGACGTGAAGTAGCTGGCACGTAGCGCAGGCTGGGGTGAGGTTGGCAGGCGAAGCCAACTAGTTTAAATAAAATATACCTTAAAAAGGCTTCAAATCATATTACAGAATTTGGCATCTGAAGTCCCTCAGCAGTTTGTATATTTGAACCACAACTGTTGCAACACATTGTATGGTTGGCCTGATTTTGAGAATGTTCTACATTGCATTTTATTTATCATTTAGCAAAACATGTAATTACCTGTAAAGTGGACCGCATGTAGTCTCCTTTACATTTTTGATGAAAAAGTCAAATACTGGGCAGGCAGTGGGAAAATCCAGAAGAAGAGACAGCCCCAGGAATGTTTCCCTACCTATGGGTTTTGTTTTTAGATACTGTGCAACCTGTGGTATTTTGCAATACTTAATTTAAATTTGGCATAAGGAGACAGTTCTCTATTGTGGTTACAATGTATGGTTGATCTATGTGTTTGCCTGTGATAGTATTATCTATTTATTATTATACTCCATTTCTTAATAATTCATTATAAAAGTTATTGCACACTATAGCTTAACTATGAACAATCTAATTATTTTAAAATCTGTGAGGAGATAAGTCTTTGTTTAGCTGGAACAATTCTATTGCAGTACTGTATTGCCTACTCCATTGTTTCCATATTTTATGTGGGTGAAGATTTTCAAGTGGTTGACACAGGGCTTTTACCTTAGTGCCAGGGTGATTTCCACAAACTTCAGAAGCTCTTAGGCTAGTTAAAGTCATAGAATATCAACACTCTGTAGAGTTTTTGTCTACTTCTGACTTTTCCAGTATCATTTTAAATATGCTTTCAATCCCTCTACAGATAAGAGAAAATATGTATGTTGCAAAAAAAGAACACAGAGAAAATCTGGCAAGAATGGAACATAAATTTTTCTCAGAAAAGGTAAATCTATAATTATATAACTTTAAATAACACTACAGTGCCATGTTTTGAAAACTATATTATAGTATGGCTTGGTTTTAGTTTGTCAAAGCTCTAATAAAAAATATTTTGTACTTAAACGTTGGCTTTAATTAGTGAAGTCATTTACACGTGATACTCTATATAAAAAGCAGGTATTAATTTCATTTGAAGTTAGGTTTATGTTTAAAAATGCTTCCATTTTAATATCGCCACACTACTGGAGATACCTAGTATTCAGGATCTTCACAAATCTGTAAATATTTTACAGTAATTTACTCACACAAACACAGACTTACTGCATACTACTGTACTTGTGTGAATTTTCTCAGGGTGTTGAGCATGAAGTGCTGGCTCCATTTTAGTTGTCTAGTTATTTTTACATGTTTTCTTTAATAGTTGCATCCATCAAAACAGTTGAACATATGGGTTACAAACGAGTGAACTGAAATCATAAAAATAATTTTTCCCAGTCTTCACTCTAATACTCTTTTGCTGACTAAATGTTATGCCATAGACTAAATCTATTGTGTGCTTCATATTTCGTACCATTTGTGCAGTTACATATTGTTTGCTGAGAGCTAAACCCTTGGGTGTTTTTTAGAAGAATCTTCATACTCACTTAATTTTGCATGTAATGTTTACTGAGGATTTTGAATTCGAGAATGAAGACTGGGGAAAAGGATTGCTACACTGCCGTTCTTCGAGTCCAGATAGCACCTTAATAAATATGCTGTGATGTCTCCACCACATTTTCCAGAATATAACCTGTAGTAACTGTCACCACATTACAGTACTACTGCTGTCTGAACACTGGACTCCTATTTGTTTGACTTAGTTTGAAAATAGCACAACACAAATTTCTGTCTGCTGTAAATAATAGTAAAAGTATGTATAAAAATATATATATTTAAAGCCAATGTAAGTTAATCTTTTTGAGTAGCTTGTCAAATTTAAAACTTTGCCTTTTCTGAGTTAATGTGGGTGTATGCTAGAGTGTGCCCACAGATGGACTGACGCTTCCATGACAGACTCTGACCCCATATGTCCTTGCGCTAGATTAAATCAAATTGATAATGGATGGATGAATTATAATGTACATAATATATCAATAACTACTTAACACTTTTCTAACTATCTCTTTATCTTGTAGCTTCGTTTGGAAAAAGAGACTGAACTGAACATTGCCCAGCTGGCCGAGAAAGCTCAAAATGAGGCTATTCTGTAAGTTTTCAGGTTTTTCCAATTGCAGTATATTTTTGATTTTGAAAGATTTCTCCACTGTTGGAAAACAAACTCACAATAAGAATGTTCTTTGTCTTAACAATCATCTGATGTCTCATCTAGACCTGGCAAGACTGATATGAAGAGTCATCTACTCGCATGTTAAAACTTAAATGTGGTAGACAACCGAAGAGGAATTCCCACACATATTAATATTGCACAAGAATCGACAGAAATAAATGGTTCTTGTAAAACATTGTGGTTTATTTAGGAGAAAGAAATACTTGTGTAATATGAGGCTAGTCTAGGTCTGAGTGCTTGAGTGTTGAGTTTTCATCTTCTGGAATTGTCAGAGCTCATGCAATGTAGAACAGCACACAAGTATTATCTTGCATCCCGAAGAAAACTAGGCAAAGCTTGAGCAACTATAATTAAGAAATAAAACACAGAAACAAATATTGCAATACTAATAATGGCAAAATATCATGAGTAACAGCAATAGAAAGGTGACACAATAGTGTACGTATCTGTAGTGTTTTGGTCTCCTTTCAACTGGTGACACTAAATCGCCCATTTTTCCTGCTATAGACTGGTTCAGTACTCTGTCAGTGTTGCTACTTTATGTTTGTTACGTCTGTTCATACATTGTTAATCCTGCTTAATCAAATTCAGGGTTACACAAGGGCCAGAGACTATCCTGGCTGCCTTGGGTACAAGAGAGGAGACAACCCCGTCCATCTGTGAGCATACACATGCACTCATATGGCTCCTGTTTTAGAGCAGCTAATTAACCTCCAGCACTTGGGATGTGGGCGGAAAACCGGAGAACCCGAAGAAGAACCTATGGAGATGTGGGAAGAGTGTGCAAACTCCACAATGGCAATGACTGGGCATGGGATTTAAACCCAAGATATCTGATTCATAAGGTAGCAATGCTAACCTCTGCCTCACTTTGCCATCCCATATTAAATTCACATACCAGGATACGATGGCTGGACTACCAATGTTCTTATGAGATTTTAAATATGGTGGGCCTGTTAAAGAATTTAAACTTTACAGACATTGATTTTGACTGATTTACATCAGCTACCTGCTCTTTTTTAAGTCAAACACAAGTTCTCCGTTACTTCTATTTCTGTAGAAACAACAATAGTGTATTTCTCATTTTTATAACTTCAGGATAAATAACCAACCTTTTAATATTTCTATGTGGTTAGCACACCTAAGGGATAAATGTTTTCATAAATAAATACTGAAATGCTTATAGGCTGCTGGTGCCATGACGACTATGCCTGTTTATTCCTGTTTAAATCTATTAATGTACTTGTGATGCCATTTGCTATATAGTTAAAAAAATGTTTTACACATATATAATTTTACACTTGAAAAACAGTTTTGCAGCGCTGAAGCTTTGAAAACCAGATTTGTGGCTTTCCCTTCATTTCTTTAAGTGAAAGAAGGCTGTGTGGTCCGGTGGTTACAGAAAAGGGTTTGAAACCAAGAATATCACCCATGTTGGATCACACCCTCTTCTGTGTGAAGTGCTCTGGGATCACTCCTAGGATCTGAGGAACTTCTCTCTACACCATTATACAGTATTTACATTACGAGTATCACTGGTGTAAGCTCAGCTTTGTTGTATAGAGATGCTTAGTACTGTTAACAGACAACCTTTCTATTTTTCACAAGAATGGAATTTAAAATGAGCTTTTTCGGAATGGTGACTGTTTTTTTTTTTTTTTAGAGAAGCAGCAAAGGTTTATGCTCAAGTGCTGTCTCTTCTTCAAGCTAACTCTCCGGTTCCCACGCTAGGTTTCACTCCACCCCACCTTCACTTTGAGTCCATGTGGTTGGTGTGGTTCAGTTTTGCATGCCATGTTAAATATTTGGGGGGGTGCCTTTGGACTCACAAAGGCCCATAAAATAAACAAGACAAGGGAATGCAGCATATAGTTGGCTTTACGGGAAACTACAGCACTGATCTCTATAAAGAAATGCAGACAAGTATGTCTCTGTAATGATAGCATGACCTATCCAACAATGAAAGACAACAATGTAATAACCGCAGCGGTTTTCTTTCTTTTTTTCAGACCTGCTGCATCAGGAAGGTGTTTTCACGGTCTATGCCCTATGAGTGCACCATTCTGACCTATTCTATATGTTCTGGTGTCTTTTTCTACTTCCGTTTTCCCCTAAACATGAGCTTCTCTCACTAAGGTACAGCAGGAGTCAGTTCTTCTCTTATTTTCTCTTCACAGAGTTGTACTGTAGATGGGGACATTATCTTGACACCTTTCTTACCGGCCTATTCTTCTCACTTGAGAATGTTCTGTACTGTTTCCAACTTGAGCAGTGTGTGTGTTAGTCTGCTCAGTTTATTTAATGTGTTGCTGTACCTTTGTATATGCAGAGCACCACACTGAAAATCTGTTCAAACTCGCCCTGCCAGGATGGTCAACAGAGCCCTAGGTGAACTGTGAAAAAGGAAGCATGACACATTAATTTAGAATAATGTAAAATATTATATACTGTATATTATGAAGTGAGCATACATTGTTGTTTATGGCATGGTGGATACCATTGCTGCCTCACATCCCCAGGAAAATGGGTTTGAATTCCAAAACTTCACGTCCCCAAACTCATCTTTGCAGGCCTGTTTTTTTGTAATTTAGTTTTCCTTCCACATCCCAAAATGTGTGTGTGTAGTTAATTGGTAAGATAAAGTAACATATGTGGGTGATTGTGGAGGATGTGCCTTGCAACAGATGGGCATCCTATCCAGGTCCGGTTCCCAGCTTGTGCTCAATGCTGGCTCGATTGACCTCCAGATACCCTAAACATGGATTAGGCTGATTTAGAAAAATTCCATAATGGATGGAGCTCATTTTTACATACAGAGGTAAATCACCAGTGTAGTTCTCTAAAGATAAAGTATTTAAAACTAATCTGCCTTAAAGATGCACTCAGATTTTGAGTAATATTTGTTACAAGCAGTTACACACTCCAGCCTCTCCACAATGCTAATTGAGAAAAAAAAGAGTAAAGCGAATAGACAGGTCCCTTAAAAAATGACGAGATGTCCAAAACAGTTTTTTTTGTGCCTTTTGACACTGGCAAAAAGTAGTTTACCAACGAGCAAAATGAAAGTGTGATGGTTAGAAACTGAAAACAAATGTACAACATAAAAGGCCAGTGGGGAGTATGGCAGAGGTCTGGCACATTTGCACACTAAACAGCAGGATGTTTCCTGTTTTCTTCTGCACAGGCAGCTGGACGATACAACCCGCTCTGTCTTTAAGGAGAATGTCAGACTTAATGAAGCCCTGAGGTACCACATGAAAGAAGCTGAGGACATGAAGAAAATGACAGTGACACTTGTAGAAGAAAATAAATTTCTTCTTCAGGACAAGGTATAAATAATAATAGTGGACTGAAAAGGCGATAATGAAAGTATATAATTTAGTATGGAAAAGACTAGCAAGGAGTATATTTAATATATTACACAGAAGATGCTCCTTTGATGTATTTTTGAAGACCTAAACATGCCTTCTCATCTCATCTCAGCGTTTTCTCAACCCAGTGGCAGTAGGCCACTGGTCAGCCCAGACTTCCCTGTTCCCCAGGTACAGATTCCAGCTCTTCCTGAGGAATTCCCAGGCATTCCCAAGCCAGATGAAAGGTACAGTCAAATAAATCTGAAGGAGTCAAACCTCTCCCAAATAACACAGAGATCACAAGTGAAGACAAAAATATGCATGTATTAACAAAGAACCTCACAATCTTAATTTTTAATTTGAACCCTCACAAGTGAGGAAAAATGGGCCTATACAAACTCTTCCAAAACTGAGAAGCGCCTGCTCCATTTACATTACAAATGCAGTTTCATTTATGCAATAAAATAAAAAAAATGTCAGCCTTGTAACTCAGTGGTGGCATGCCCACCCTACAAAGCTTGGAGTCTGTTTGATTTGAGTAGACTGAGTGCATTTTGCATGGACCACCATGCTCCTAGAATTCTCGGGGTCTTGGTGTGTCTCTCTCACAGTTCACGTCTGTCAGGTTGCTGGGTGAGTTTTCCTAATACCACGGATACATAACTGAGAAGATTTACTTTGCAGTAAGGAGATTGTGGGTTCGCTTCCCGGGTCCTTCCTGTGCAGAGAGCACTTTTGAGTAGTGAGAAAAGTGCTATATAAATGTAAAGAATTATTATTATTATTATAATTATTACTTGGGTTCCATACGTAGTCGGTGTACAATTTACATGTTATTAACATTTTTTACCTACATTTTTGATTTGCATCCCTTAGTGTCGGTGAGTCAAAAATGGTCAAGTGCAAGTGCGACTGACCATGTACATGCCCTGTAATAGGTCGGTGTTTTGACCGGTGTTAGCTCTTTACTTGCATGCAGCACTGCTGAGATTGGCTTCAGCAAACCACAAACCAGCACTAAAAAAAAGAAACTTATGATTGCGTGGGCTTATTATGACTATCCAAACAGTTTGCTTAGCACATAGAGTACTAGGGTGTTGTACCGTGTTAGCCATTATGAATGTAGAGAAAAGCCAAGCAAAATGACACCTTTTATTGGCTAACTAGAAAGATTACAATATGCAAGCTTTCGAGGCAACTCAGGCCCCTTCTTCAGGCAAGATGTAAGCACATAGAGTAAGATCATTTGAAGTGAGAGGTCACTTTCTGCTAAAGAGGACCAGGGATATAGAAAATAGCAGACTGCAGTCCCAAAATGTCATTCTTATAGTAGATTTTTGAATCAACATATAACAGGAACTTAAAATGCAATTTTCTAGTGCTTTATTAGTAAGAGAGGTACTATGAGGAGTGTCCATCTATCAGTCCACAAAGGGAGCTGAAAGCACCGGAGGCAAGGCAGAGACTAAGTCTGGACAAGCTGACAGCATATCCTGGGGAATACTCATCTACTGTACACTTGGACAAATGAGAATTACAAATTAATCTAGACGAAGGGTCTCCAACCTTTTTCCCCTGACAGCTACTTTTACAAAATGAAAATGGCCGAGAGCTATTCATGTTTTCTAATGTTTATTCTTATAGCTTATTTCAACCCAAACAAACTGAATAAGCTTGTTTTGCCTAAACATTTGCAAAATGTCTGTGTCCACAACTCACATTTTGCTTTAAAATATTACAACAAATATTTAGTTCACCTGCAAGTGCATTTTGTATGTCTGTATGCATTTTCTAGCGTATCTCACACTAGTGAATTAAAACACGAAGGCTGTCAAAACAAAACAATGCAAATACAAATACACAGATATTACTTATTCGTTTGTCATTTTGTTCCATGTCACAGTTTCACTTTATTCACATGTCCAGCTGCATGTGTGATGTGTTATTTAGTTAGTCAGATGACTGGCAGGCACTGCATGGAGTCAACAAGAGAGGTGTATGGTGGAGTGTAGCCACTTAGGTTCACTCTTCTGGAGTCATTTAAATGTTCATCTGTCAGTCTTGTTCTGAACTTTGATTTCATGATGTTCATGTCAGAAAAGGCAGACTCACAGAGATATGTAGACCCAAACAAAGCAGGCATTTTCAGAGCTGCTTGGTGAAGATTCTTATAGTTATCTGGCTCTACTAAGCTCCGGAAATGCTGAGAATGCTGTTGAGACTTTAACTGCACATTATTTTGAAGGTTTACTTATATATGATACCAGTAACGGCACACTGCACAATAATGTGCAGTAAATACACTTCACTGCGAGCGTTCTAGCTTTTCTCACGTGATCAGTGTCTTTTTTTGTTGTCGCTGGATGGTGTTTTGTTCTGTCTCATTTACCTTTGCAATTCTGACACGTTTGACCACTGATTGCTGATGTCGATTATCCTTTTCCTTAGTCTCATTTGCTCTTGCGATTGTCTTTCACTCAGTCTTGGCATGTCTTTGTTGTATGGTCTGTTCTTTGCTCTCAGTTGCTCCAGCAATTCTCTTTCGCTCTGCGTCAGCCTGTCGTCAATGCTGAGTGCACTCTTCATATTTTTCCTACTCTTTCTCTGTATGTTTAGCATTCGTTTGCTCAGAGGTTGATGCGCTTGCTGCTTCCTGAGCAGCTCTTCTATTCTCCACCATACCGGCCAGCTTCTTCTTTTCTTTCGTTGGCATCTTTTTGTGTTAAAACTGATTAATCAGTTTTTGTGTTGTAATTACTTAGTACGTTTTCCTTAATTTTTCACTTAAGCTGGCACTTAAGTCTTCAATATGCCTCAAGAATTATTTAAGATATGAAGAGGTAGAGGAAGTGACGGTGAAGGTGATAGGGATGAGAACGGCACATGTACTTGTGCGCCGCAAGGCCTCCCTGGTGGCCGCTGCCGAATGTTGATTCTACAATAAAATAATAATAAAAAGAGAAATAATTCCAAAACTCTTCACTTTTAATATAAAGCTGTAGTGCAGAGTTTCAGCTTAGTATATGTGTACCAAATTTCAGGCTACAGGTTATTTGATTTTTGACCTTGACCTTCCTGGGTTGGCCTTTGACCTTGGAGGTCAATCATCACCCCGAAAGCGGATAATAGACATCACATAGTATATGTGTACCAAATTTCAGGTCAATAGTTCAAAGAGTTTGTGAGCTACAGGCAATTAAAAATCCTGTACAGACAAACGAACGGCCACGGTAGCGTATTATATAAGAAGACATAACATCCAATGTCTGTCTGTCTGTCCGCTTTTCACAAGAGAACTACTTAACGGATTTAGATTGGGTTGAACATTCCAGTTGATTTTGTGACTTCTCTCATCGCACTATGTATCATAGTTCACTTGCGGTGCCGATTTATTTGCGTGAATCCAAGAAACACACCTCAGGCCGAGGGGAGTGGCCGTCGTCACTCACTCGCCAGCTTCAGGGCATGTTCCTTAACTCCGCTTAGCTAGCGAACAAGAGAACAATTGAATTCAACTTTGTTTGATATTTCAAATAAACTGTTACTTAGGTCTTGATGAGTTTGAGTCAGGATATTCTCATAAGTGTATGTGACATTGAAAAAATAGATTACAATTCAGACTGTGGATCGTGATATGATTTTTTGCAAAGATCGCCCACCCCTAATTTGACTAATCAAGTTTTCAAATTTATGTAGGATTCACTAACCCTTTGGCGAGCTACTTGGAAAAGGGTTGCAAGCTACCGGTAGCTCGCGAGGGATGTGTTGGAGACCCCTGATCTAGACTATATATGTTTCTGATATGGGAGGAAAATTAGGAGAAAAGTTTTTACAGGAGAGAACATGCTGACTTCATATAGACAGTGCCTGGCCTGGTATTTTGAACCGATTCTCCTGGAGCTGTAAGGCTGCAGATTCAAATATGACAACAGGAAAATTTCAGGTGCCTTTCTTTCCCTTAATTTTACTCCTAACCCTTTCCAAAAAAATTAACATTTTGAAACCTACTTAATCCAGCTCAGTATAGCAGTTTTGGGTTTGAAGTCCTGTCCTGGTAACATAAGGTGCCAAACAGCACCAGAACATCACACAGCTTACTCATGCACACACACACACCTTTACAATCACAACTTAACTTAATGTCTGTGTCTTTAGAATATGGGACACATGGAGAGTATTCAAAATCTACACAGATGGAAATCAAATGTGTCAATAAAGTCCAAAATGTTAGAGCTGTGAGTCAGCAACAGTGAACGCTCCTCCTCCCATTTAGCTCAACCCATTTTTAAAAACCTTATTTGAAATGTAACGAATACTCATTAGCTCGTATTATGTCTTTGAAGGTAACCAATGACCTACTTATGCAAGAGAAGATTGCTCAGGTAAAACGACAGAAGGAGGAGATTCTCGAATTGCAGAAAAAAGTGTCAAGTCTGGAGCAAGCCCTTGGCCACATAGCTTGCGAGTTTGAGACAGAGAAGCAGCTAACTGTGAAGCAGGCTCACGTCACAACAGAAGTAGGCCGATCTGAAATGGAAAAACTTCAGAAACTCCTCCAAATGAAGGACAAGGAGATGAATCGGGTGAAATTACTTGCAAAGAATATTCTAGATCAGCGCACCCAAGTGGAGCAATTTTTCTTGCAAGCGCTGGACCACGTAAGGCAGGAAATCACAGCCAGCAGGGCACAGTACAAACAGGCAGCCCAGGATGCCTATCAGAGAAAGATGCAGATGGCACGGAATGGGCAAGAAGAGTATCCCAGAATTAGAACCTTTACCAAAAATGAGCAGAGCACCAACAGTGTCTACCATGACTTGGAAGAAGCTGATAAGTGGTATGATTTTGCTTAGATATTCTCATTTGCATCTCTTTAGTTTCCGTCTTCCAGTTTAAGACCAGGTCAGTAGTTATGTGACAATAATTTACACTTCTTCTCAGGTCTTACATTTCTTTTTTGTACGTCAGTATATCTCAGCGTTCTTAGAAAAATCACCAGAAAACATATCCAAGCCTTCAGTGCAACATGGTGGGCTGAGGTGATGACACACTCCTTATCCTTCACCTTGCGCACACATTATACTGTAGTCATATGAAAAACTTTGGGAACCCCTCTCAGCCTACATAATAATTTACTCAACTTTCAACAAAAAAGATAACAGTGGTATGTCTTTCATTTCCTAGGAACATCTGAGTACTGGGGTGTTTTCCGAACAAAGATTTTTAGTGAAGCAGTATTTAGTTGTATGAAATTAAATCAAATGTGAAAAACTGGCTGTGCAAAAATGTGGGTGCCCTTGTAATTTTGCTGATTTGAATGCATGTAACTGCTCAATACTGATTACTTGCAACACCAAATTGGTTGGATTAGCTGGTTAAGCCTTGAACTTCTTAGACAGGTGTGTCCAATCATGAGAAAAGGTATTTAAGTTGGTCAATTGCAAGTTGTGCTTCCCTTTGACTCTCCTCTGAAGAGGGACAGCATGGGATCCTCAAAGCAACTCTCAAAAGATCTGAAAACAAAGATTGTTCAGTATCATGGTTGAGGGGAAGGCTACAAAAAGCTATCTCAGAGGTTTAAACTGTTAGTTTCAACTGTAAGGAATGTAATTAGGAAATGGAAGGCCACAGGCACAGTTGCTGTTAAACCCAGCAGGTCTGGCAGGCCAAGAAAAATACAGGAGCGACAAATGCACAGGATTGTGAGAATGGTTATAGACAACCCACAGATCACCTCCAAAGACCTGCAAGAACATCTTGCAGCAGATGGTGTATCTGTACATCGTTCTACAATGCAGCGCAATTTGCACAAAGAACATCTGTATGGCAGGGTGATGAGAAAGAAGCCCTTTCTGCACTCACGCCACAAACAGAGTCGCTTGTTGTATGCAAATGCTCATTTAGACAAGCCAGATTCATTCTGGAACAAAGTACTTTGGACTGATGAAACAAAAATTGAGTTATTTGGTCATAACAAAAAGCGTTTTGCATGGCAGAAGAAGAACACCGCATTCTAAGAAAAACACCTGCTACCTACTGTCAAATTTGGTGGAGGTTCCATCATGCTGTGGGACTGTGGGGCTGTGTGGCTAGTTCAGGGACTGGGGCTCTTGTTAAAGTCGAGGGTCAGATCAATTCAACCCAATATCAACAAATTCTTCAGGATAATGCTAATAATAAGTTACGCAGGGGTTGGATATTCCAACAAGACAATGACCCAAAACACAGTTTGACATCTACAAAGGCATTCATGCATAGGGAGAAGTACAATGTTCTGGAATGGCCATCACAGTCCCCTGACTTGAATATCATTGAAAATCTATGGGATGATTTGAAGCAGGCTGTCCATGCTCGGCAGCCATCAAATTGAACTGAACTGGAGAGATTTTGTATGGAAGAATGGTCAAAAATACCTCCATCCAGAATCTAGACACTCATCAAAGGCTATAGGAGGTGTCTAGAGGCTGTTAGATTTGTAAAAGGAGGCTCAACTAAGTATTGATGTGATATCTCTGTTGGGGGGCTCAAATGTATGCACCTGTCTAATTTTGTTATGATGCATGTTGCATATTTTCTGTTAATCCAATAAACGTAATGTCACTGCTGACACACTACTGTTTCCATAAGGCTCAGCCAATGATAAACAAAGAATTAAGAGGGGTTCCCAAACTTTTTCATATGACTGTAAGTCTGAATTTTGCTCTATATAGTAAAAAGTGCTCTTTACTATTTTATGTATTATTTATTATTTTAGGAATAATCTGCAGAGTAACAAGGTGGACATCTCAGAACTCACTTGGGAACAGAAGGAGAAAGTACTCCGGCTTCTGTTTGCTAAAATGAATGGACTCAAAACCAGGTAAGGTGTCATCTGTTGTATCGGGGGTCTCCACTTAGAAGACTGAGAACCTATCCCAGCCTTCTCTTCTTTCTAAACCTTTTTTTGTATGGTATATGGTAATAAACAAGGCATACCTCCCCAAGCCCAAGGGTTCTCTTGTATAAAACCTTGCTTAGATTCCATACTAAAATTTTGCTTAAGTTCGAGAGGAAAGGCTAAAACAGTGTATGCACAAATTAAAAAAAAAAAAAAAATCTGATGTATAAAACCATACTTATTCCACATACCAGGCCAAATTCCTTTAAATAAATCACAAATCAACTTAAAACTATGTGCGCATGTTTATGTTTTTGGCCACTTCCCTTTATTGCCTGTCAGTAACCATATACAGTGTGTCATAAAAATGTCTTTTGAATATTCATAATCTAATCACCATATACATTTGCCCATGTTCTTCAACAACCTCTTTACCACAAACCATGCAATTACAGAAGATAAAAAGGCAGAAAATGAAACTAAAGGTGAATGTAAACTTGAGGTGTTATGGATTAAAATGCAAAATCACAAAAAGATTGTTTTTGCTGGTTTCTCTACGGAAGTCACGATTAAAAGAAAAACCAAAAAATAAGAGTCGATGCAGCTGTGTAGAGACAGGAGTAGCAATATGCCATTGTTCAGTGCCCAGAGCCTGCCAGTGCAGAATTGATGCAGGCTGTATGCGTAGAACTGTGAGCTATTTACAAGCATTCTTCCTGAATTTGTAGAAAAAAAAATATAATAAAATCATTTTGCCAAGTAAATGTCAATGTTGCAATACAAGTCTCGACACATTCAACATACAACAATGAAACATGTCGAGTTGCCATTGCGTTGAAGCTGTCCATGTTTGAGTGATGTGTTGTGCAGTACTGGATAAGCCATCACAGTGTAGTAAACCTGAGTGTGCCGCCTGATGAGTCCACCTTTTAGTGAACCAGTGGCCTGTGTTATCACCAATCGTGTATGGGAGTGCCTTTCTTTATACCGTGTATCCTCTCTTGTGGTGCAACACTATCACCTGAAAGAAGGATTACAATAGTTATCTGTAATGTACTAAACTTAACTGCAATCGCACCTACGTCAGTATGTATAAATCAAGCAAATGAACACCAGCGCTACATATTGACAGGTGGCTTATCATTGTGAACACGTAATACAAAATGTTAAACCTTTAAATGAAAATTTCATAAAATTTTTAAAGGTAGAATATAAATACGGTACTGGATGTGTATGTAATTCTTTAGGTACACACTTAACTTTTTTGTATTACTGTTTAGTAATGTCACAAAAAAAAGCATGAAAACGCCACCCTAACCAAAGCACTGCCTGAGGCGTTTGCCTCCTTGCCGGCCCTGGATGTGACATTTTTTTAACACATTAAACAGACCACATTAATCGCAAAAAATTAACCCATTAACTTTCCCAGGCCTAATTTTAACATTATGTTTTGTTGTATTTCTAGAATAGAAATTTAACTCACTTACAATTGAATTGGCTAATGTGGAGCCAGTGTGAATCTTTCTGCCAATGTATTTTCATTCATAACAACATTTTTTTTGCCATAGTATAAAAGGATTCTGGATTAGAAAACCAAATTTTACTCAACCTCAGAAGTGCAGTTTTTCTCATTACTGTGCTGCACTTTTATTTCAGTCAACACTCTGTAATCCTTCTTTACATAGACTTGCTATGGAGATTCTTTTGGATCGTCTTCAGTAATGTTCTGTCAAGGATTAGCTGTACTTTACATTGACAGCACCAAATAACGAATTATAGGGTTCAGTAGACTTCAGAGGAAAACACAAATTGCATACTCTGGATAACAGTAAAGCCTTGGCCAAGGATATTCCAAGAAGTTCTGAATTATATAAAGTAACTCGCTTCTATCCCATGCAGTGTAGAAGCGGTCAGAGAATACTGAAAGCCTCATTTTACCTGTAATCCCAACCCCAAATACTTTCTGCAAATCTTGTTTTTAAGGAAACCAACTCGAAGTTTAACTTCATCTGCTCCACCAGACAGGATTATGAAAGACGGAGAGCAACAGTAAGTTTGAGCTGTTACTAGAAGATTTTTAATTACCTATTTATAATTATTTAAAACTTCAGGACTTGTTACAGAAGAACCTGTCAATCATCTTCTTCATCTTTCGGCTGCTCCCGTTAGGGGTCGCCACAGCAGATCATCTTCTTCCATATCTTTCTGTCCTCTGCATCTTCTTCTGTTACACCCATCACCTCTGCATGTCCTCTCTCACCACATCCATAAACATTCACTTACGCCTTCCTCTTTTCCTCTTCCCTGGCAGCTCTAGTCTAAGCATTCTTCTCCCAATATACCCAGCATCTCTCCTCTGCACATATCCAAACCAACGCAATTTCGCCTCTCTGACTTTGTCTTCTAACCGTCCAACTTGAGCTGACCCTCTAATGTCCTCATTTCTAATCCTATCCATCCTCGTCACACCCAGCACAAATCTTAGCATCTTTAACTCTGCCACCTGCTTTCTGGTCAGTGCCATCGTCTCCAACCCATATAACATACAGTAGCTGGTCTCACTACCATTCTGTAGACCATCCCTTTCATCTTGCTGATACCGATCTGTCACAAATCACTCCTGACCCTCTTCTCCACCCATTCCACCCTGCCTGCACTCTCTTCTTCACCTCTCTTCTACAATCCCCATTACTCTGTACTGTTGCCCCCAAGTATTTAAACTCATCTACCTTCACCAACTCTACTCCCTGCATCCTCACCATTCCACTGACCTCCCTCTCATTTACACACAACCTATCAATATCTGCAGTTGTTATGTGAAAGTTCAGCACTCTACACTTAATGTCACTGTTCAGCTCACTCTCAGGGACTTAGTTGTGCATTTAGTTGCAAGTAACCGGGATTCAAAGCTGGTGAAACGTTTTAGATTAAATATTTAAGTGTTGCAAAACCCAGTTAAATAGGAAGCAAAGGTAACAAAATGCAAGTTTCAGGTTGGGGGGCACTATGAGAGCCAGTTACTTTTACAGTTAGTTGGGGTTTCGGGCTCCTTTATCTGCACACGCACAGAGTAAAGAGACCGTTATCCCTACTGATGTACCTGTCGCACGTTTATTATAATTAGCCAATAACGGGGTCCAACACTGCACATCCCAAATAAGTAAAATGCTTGGTAAGTTCGTTTTTAAACTTACTTCAACTTCTTCAAATTCTGTTGACTTTGTCTCACCCAACTTACCATTTTTTGTTCTTGAGCATTCCCATCAATCCAAACACTAAATTCCATGTTAAATATTTTCCTGTTTAAATGTGACCTCCTTTGATGGTTGTATCTGCCATCGCATATGCATTACGGTGGCAATTTCTTTGTTAAGTTACCCTACCATAATGTTCAATTTAAAAAGTGCCTATACCTACCTGCTTACATTAAATGCAGACTGGAGGTCAAAATGTAAAACTGATTTACATTAAATATCGATCTTTGCCAAAAGTGGTCCAGAGGACAAAGCAGCAAACAATCTTAATACATAATTCGCCTGCCTCCTCACTCACGTCCATCCGAAGCCGAATGCGCAGTCGCCTTCTGCGCAGCTGCCCGAAAAACCTTACGAGACCGACATCCAACCCCAACACTGCGGCAGGCGGCAGATTTACCCGCAAAAATTCAAAGAGAAAGGCGACTTCGATTAAAGCTGTAGAGGCCTGAAAGGCGATTTCGACTACAGCTCGAGGCCTAATTACGCATTCATTCAATACACCTATATCAGGTTTGTGGTGCTTATACGTATTACTATTCCATATTGTACTGCGGACTACAATCATTACAAAACAACTTCTTCGTTACTTATCTTTTGTTCTTCATACACTGCTGACACAAACTCGTGCCCGTTTCATCTTACATTGCCGAAACGGGCTCTTTGTCTAGCTCAATTAATATTTAATTCCAAAAGTATACATACACAATAATCTAGTCTTTGTGCATTCTCCCTAGATGCAGTCACAGAAAGCTGAAACCTAACATAGAAAATGCCACAAAGCAAAATGAACTGCCCAATCAATTAAAATTTGGTTTGCCTGGAATGAAGAATTTGTTTGAAAATCTGTTTCATCTGCCATCAAAGTTTACATTTACTGTATCATTCTCCAGCAATCTATGAAATAATGACCATTCTGGAAACGGTTGATTTGAAGCATGTGGCTCGGTTCAGTGCCTGGTCTAACCCACTGTACACTCCTCCCAAAGGCGAAACACAAACCAGATTTACTGCACTCTTCTTTTCAATCTCACAGACAAACCCTGTCAATCTTAACAACCGTCTATCGTATTTGTCTTTTGCTTGTGAAATATCAAGCTTCACTCTTAAGCATCTTTCATACACGCAGCAAACACATCTACCAAGTATCTGCAATCTGGCATTCGGCCAAAGTTTCGGCCCCGTTATCAAACGTGTGGACCCCTTTACTCCTGCAAGCTCCTCGGGTTATTTGCACAGCATCTGAAATGAAATTGTAAATGCAGAAGTTCCCATCTCCTATTTTCAAATGTTTTTTTATTTTCTGGGATAAGAAGCCAAAGCATGTCAAGGTAGGAGCCAATCCTGGATTTGACACCCGCCTATTGCAGCTACACACTCCACAGTAATTTTAGATTTGCCAGTCAGTCAATCAGATACAAGGAACTCTGAGCCACTGGAAAAATTGCGGAAACTTCACACATATAGAACAACAGAATGGACTTTGGACAAACGTGCCTCGAGGAAGCAACACTAATCTGGATGCCAGCTTGATTAGGGAGAGAGAGACGGAAAAGAAACTTCTATGTAGCATCCTTGATGGCCACGCATAGTGCAGTGACTACATCTCTCAAGGGCAGTTTATAGAACTTTGGCAAGTGGGGATCAGCATGATTTTGGTGGGAATGTCATGTGAAATGTGAAATATTCAGTCTGTTTTCTCTCTTTTTTTTTTAGCAAAGAGGAGCAGTGTTCCAGTCTAACATTCATTACCCAAGCTTCAGTGGCAGCAATCACTTCTCCAGTTTCCATTTTCCCAGACATTAATCCTACACACCTGGTCCAAGCACAGGGAGCCATCACCTAAGGAGACAAACGTCCATCCATAACAGTCCAGTTTGTGTTACGTGAGACATTGGAGTTGTGCAGATTTTTTCCCCCCTCATTGCTGTGAATATTTCAAACTTTGAGCCTACTAATGGGTAGCAGGAACTAATGACATACAAACTCAGACAAATGTATGCTATTAAAATGAGCGAAACAGTTTTATTGCAACTACTCACTCATGCCATCCATTTTTCCAAAAAAAAAAAAATTACAATCACTGTGAGAGGGTACCCATTTCTTTTCTGTTGATTAATCAGTAACCTTTCTCAACTAAAATAAAGAGACTTGATTCTAACAGTTCTAAGGAAAACGGGACGATCTTTATTGTCTACCTCCTTAAAGGATTTAACTCCTCTCTTGACTTTTCTATCCTGTCACAGATCATTTTTTTCAATTTCCATTGTAATACTAAATAAAATAACGTTAAAGTCACAATGGTCAAAATATTAGCATTAACTAAGACACTGGAAGAGCCCTCGGCGATATTCATAAATGCACAATTCTCACAGATCAGCAGACTAATCTCCACATTCTCACCATCTACATATTAAGGCGGTTTGGAGTTGCAATCTGTTGAACGACATCTGGTATTCATTTGCTGTAAATACTCCATTTTAACGTCCCATGGTCGGCATCACAACTGCAGGACTCGTCAGAGTGGCATCTTCGGCTTTCCACTGGGATGTGATAGTCTTGATCTGGGTATAAAAGTGAACTCCCTGTGGAAGAATGTCAGAGGCACAGCTTTATTTAACTGATCACCCTGATCTAGAGAGCCAAGTCGTTTAAAACAAGCCTGCCAATATCCATCCATCCAACCTGCTATATCCTAACACTGGGTCACGGGGGTCTGCTGGAGCCAATCCCAGCCAGCAAAGGGCGCAAGGCAGGAACAAATCCTGGGCAGGGCGCCAGCCCACCGTAGGACACACACATACACCAAGCACACACTAGGGACAACTTAGGATCGCCAATGCACCTAACCTGCATGTCTTTGGACTGTGGGAGGAAACCCACGCAGACACGGGGAGAACATGCAAACTCCACACAGGGAGGACCTGGGAAGTGAACCTGGGTCTCCTTACTGCAAGGCAGCAGCGCTACCACTGCGCCACCGTGCCGCCCCTGACAACATCCATTATGCCTTTGCTTTGTACTCTGGCAGTAATCATCATTTTATTTTACTTGTTTATGAATTTTGAGGTAGCGCTGCTGCCTCGCAGTTGGGAGACCTGGGGACCCGGGTTCGCTTCCCGGGTCCTCCCTGCGTGGAGTTTGCATGTTCTCCCCGTGTCTGCGTGGGTTTCCTCCGGGCGCTCCGGTTTCCTCCCACAGTCCAAAGACATGCAGGTTAGGTGGATTGGCGTTTCTAAATTGGCCCTAGTGTGTGCTTGGTGTGTTTGTGTGTGTCCTGTGGTGGGTTGGCACCCTGCCCGGGATTTGGTTCCTGCCTTGTGCCCTGTGTTGGCTGGGATTGGCTCCAGCAGACCCCCGTGACCCTGTGTTCGGATTCAGCGGGTTGGAAAATGGATGGATGGATGGATGAATTTTGAATCATTTTATTTAATTGATGTTCAAGTGCTTTAATCAGTATTACATAAGTAAGAGCTTACTTGTTTTCCATAAAAGTTGGTGTCTCCTCTGAATGAAGCTCTAGATCCAGTGAAAGAGAACATAGGCAGAGGAACTGGGATAGGAACATTGATGCCAATCTGATGAAATCAAACGAGAGGCTTAGACGCTTTATGCAGCAAATGTTGGAAAATTACTTATTAAAATGAGAAGCATATAAAATATGTTATGTACACAAACATAAAACTGTTATAATGACATTGTTTCAGAATGAAAGTGACACTTGTAGATGACAGCCGTGGGCCCACATGTCTGACATAAAAGTGGATAAAATGGCTGATAAGTGATTCGACTTGAGCTCATGACTACCTGTATCAAGCCGAAACAACATGTTGATGAGCTCTTCAAACATACAGACTAAACATGTAATACTCATTTGTACCTGTCCAACATCAACTCCGTGTGTGAATTTCCGTGCTGTAGCTCCATTAGTGGTGAAGATTGCAGTACCATTCCCATAAGGATTATAATTAATAATATCAATAGCTTCATCAAGGGTATTTGCTTCAAGTACCACCAGGACTGGCCCAAAGATTTCTTCCGTGTAGCATTTCATATGTGGCTTTAAAACACATTGAGGAAAGAAAATGTTTCTTATATTAAAGTCTCAACAGGTTCATATGACTAAAATAGTCTTAGTTGGAAATATTTATGACACTTCAATTGCTTTTCCTTACCTTCACCTTAGCTAGAATGGTGGGACCCACAAAGTTTCCATTCTCATATCCCTTCACATTCACATTTCTGCCATCCAAAAGCAAAGTAGCCCCCTCTTCAATCCCGCTCTGAATCAGCTCATTTACACGCTTCTTTGCTTGTGGGGAAATCAGGGGTCCCAAATCGGCTCCTGGTTGATCACCTTGGAGACATTATTGTTCACTGAATATGTGGATTTATCCAATAAGATCTGCTATGATACAAAACTAAGTTTATCATTTATTTTAACTTAAATTGTGAGAAACTGATTTTTGTAACTAATCACTGGAGGGAGCACATACTGTGTTCCAGCAATTTAAAGTGAAATGTAATTTTATTTAAAAAGAGAGCAACAATAGGTCTCTGGACGTGTGTCTGTATAGTTGGATTACCAGCATTCACTCTGAGCTTCTTAGCCTTCTCCATCAGTTCTGGAAGCCATTTCTTGGATTCCCCGACCAAGACTGCAGTGGAAAGTGCCATGCATCTCTGGCCAGCTGCTCCAAATGCTGCCCCAACCAGCTGGTTCAGCGTGTTTTCTTTGTTGGCATCAGGCATGACCACTCCATGGTTCTTTGCTCCCTGAAATTATAACATAAATAAACCAAGTAGAATATAATTTTTACCAAATATGTGTTGTCTTGTGGTAAAGCCTTGAACCATGGTGGCTTGACAGACTACCCAAAAGTAAGTATAGACCTAATTATACTTCAGAAAGGAATAGGGATTCCTCAAAGAAAAAAGAAACGAAAACCACTTATTCCCAAGTGCGTCTTACCACAAACAATTGAACATTTAGGGTTCTGATGACATCTACTGGCCATTCGTAGGTTAGCACTGTATGCCGAGTGCTTTATTAATTTTTATTTGTGCATTTTTTTTAACTTGTCAGCAATTTCAAGTTAAGTACCATGGCATGTATAAAACACAATTCTGTGAATAACTTGATTCATACCATGTTGGACTGGACTCTCTTGCCATTTCTTGAGCCTCGTTCATAGATGTATTGTCCTGCCTGGTTAGAGCCCACAAAGCTGATAGCTTTGATATCAGGATGGTCACAGATGAAATTCACGGCTACAAATAACAAAAAACATCAACAGAAAGTTGAACATTAGGAGATGAGCAATTTGACAATTCATAATAACATGTGGGCAATGTTTGGCAAAAAGAAGACGGGGTAGAGAACGTGATAATATTGCACAATGGCCTGACATTATGTTAACTCCTATTCTGAAAGGTACTCATTCACAGAAAATGAGACATTACTGCCTTGGAGTCTCACTGGCATGACTAGAATTTTCAGTCTGCCTGTTTTAATTTTACTTTTGGAGCGACTGGTGAATATTGTTTATCTCAAGTACCTGAATGTTATGCCTCAAACATACCTGGAGACGTTTAGCTTACGGTGGTGAGATTTAGACAGATATTTCTTTTTTCTTCCTCGCTAGCTAAGGTGAACCAGCCAAAGGACATTATTGTTTGGATGCAATTTTATATTTTTAGTATTTTATCTCTACAGCTATCTTTTTGTCCTTTAACCCAATTTCCAACTTGTAGGAGCTTGTATTGTCACAGTGTCTCTTTATTGCCTACAGTATATGGTTTCTTCTTTGCATTTAAAATAATAATAGCAACCACATAAAACCAATCATTGAACATACATGAGCTGTGTGCTCACAGAAAAGGAATCTGAAGTAAAAGAAATTATAAACTAGAGCAGGGGTGGGCAAAGTCAGTCCTGGAGAACCACAGTGGCTGCAGGTTTTTGTCCCAACCCAGTTTCTTAATGAAAATCCATCATTGCTGATGACGCACTTATTGCTCAAGTGACATTTTGATGCTTCATTTTAGTGGTCTCGCTTGTTAAGGTTCCTCACCCTTAATTGCTTATTTCAATCTTAAACAACTGCACACTGTTTTAATGTCTCCTTATTAACAATAAGATGTAAATGACAAAGAAGCCAATAGTTCTCCATCTAGCTTGTTTCCATGTATATCTGTGTGTTCATCATACAATACAATACAATTTATTTTTGCATAGCCCAAAATCACACAAGAAGTGCCGAAATGGGCTTTAACAGGCCCTGCCTCTTGACAGCCCCCCAGCCTTGACTCTCTAAGAAGACAAGAAAAAACTCCCCAAAAAAAAAACCCTGTAGGGAAAAATGGAAGAAACCTTGGGAAAGGCAGTTCAAGTGAGACCCCTTTCCAGGTAGGTTGGGCGTGCAGTGGGTGTCAAACTGTTTGATTTAATATAACATCCATCCATCCATTTTCCAACCCGCTGAATCCGAACACAGGATCACGGGGGTCTGCTGGAGCCAATCCCAGCCAACACAGGGCACAAGGCAGGGAACCAATCCCACCGCAGGACACACACAAACACACCCACACACCAAGCACACACTAGGGCCAATTTAGAATCGCCAATCCACCTAACCTGCATGTCTTTGGACTGTGGGAGGAAACCGGAGCGCCCGGAGGAAACCCACGCAGACACGGGGAGAACATGCAAACTCCACGCAGGGAGGACCTGGGAAGCGAACCCAGGTCCCCAAATCTCCCAACTGCGAGGCAGCAGCGCTACCCACTGCGCCACCATGCCGCCTTTAATATAACACTTAATAGAAAATGTGACAGACTGAAAATTATCCTTTTTAGACTTCAAATCATTTGGATGATATCCTACGATATAAGACCTTACATTGCAGAGCAACAAGCCATAAAATTAAGTAAGGTCTGCTACTGACAAGGACTGGTTTCTAATTAAGCAATTGTGTTGGAATGAAAACCTGTGGCCACTGTGGCTCTCCAGGACCGACATTGCCCACCCCTGAACTAGAAGGAAGGTACCTATTGCAAACTGCAGCTATATTTTGAAATAAAACAATTTCTCACCATCATGCTGGCCATGGATAATGTTCAGGGTTCCGTCTGGGGCCCCTGCATCTTGCAACAACTTGGCAAGCAGCATAGTGGCACCAGGAACTCGCTCTGATGGCTTCATCAGGTATGTATTGCCACACACCATGCCCATAGGAAACATCCATAGGGGGATCATAGCAGGGAAATTGAAAGGAGCGACGCCAGCACAGACACCCAAGGGCAGACGATAGGTATATGTGTCCATGTCTTTGGTGAGGGAGGGCAGGGTCTCTCCAAGCATCAGTGATGTGATGCTACAAGCATGTTCAACCACCTCTAGAGAAGAAAAAAAAAGAATGATTTAATTTTACAAGGTAATAAGGATGTTTTGGTGTCTGACATAAAGTTAGAAAGTGCCCACAGTGTACTCATATTTTCTCTCTAGATTTTACTATACTGTTGGCTGCTGTCGGACGATGAACAGTCACAAAAATGTTTTGTAAAATAGACATTTTAACTCACAACTGTCATTAACAACCACATTGTGAGCATCAAGTCACTTTGGACTGGTGGCATTTTGAGTGCAGATTTGAGAAATTCACAGAGGAATACAGTTTTACAAAGACAAAACTGATAGTGCATAAAGTTTTATAAATGGATGACAAATACTGGGAAGGTTCAGCCAGTAAAAGCTTTGAAAATAATGTGCAAATGGAAACTATGGGGTGGTTATGAAAACTGCATCTATTTCAGATTTAAGCATAAAACAAAAATACTCCGTTAATATTAATCGCCTTTCAGTTACACTTTCCACTGTCTCATTCATGGAGTAATGCTTGGCTGCTACTTTTCAATTAAAATAAAGGAACTGAACTGCCTTAAAATAATGGGCACGAATACACAAATTTTGTTATGAACGCCAACTAATAAACAGTTTATAAAATATATTTTTCACTTTTCGATCATGATTTTAGAACACCATTATGAAAGCATAGATCAATACATTTCGGTATTTCTCCAAATATTTAATAGTATATTATCTGACAGTTGAGCCAACAATTAATCATTTGTTCTCTCACATGAAACTGATCAGCTCTGAATTGACTTTGCATTTCAAAAGAACTTGTGAGTTAGAGATATGCATCCCATTTTAATTATCCAGCATTTGTGTAAAGAGCCAATTCTGTGATATGTACAGTGGAAAGAGTCGAAGGAGGACAAACTTACGTAGGCCTCGGAACACGTCACCTTCGGCATCCGCCAGAGTCTTCCCTTGTTCTAGAGTGATGAGTTTGGCTATTTCTTTCTGCAGATTAATGCACAACAATAAAGATTACATGTACAGTCGGTATAGAAAAGAATCGCCCCCCTCAAAATATTCCCATTTTTTTGCTTTACAGCCTTGAATGAAAACACACACAAACAATATTTCTTCACAGCTTTACTTACTCAATGCAAACTATAACATCCAAGTGAAAGATATCACAGCTACAGTTCAGAAAAATGATAAAAAATCAAAAACAAGACATACTGAGATAAAGGATCAGCCCTCAATGTCAATATTTTGTTGAACCACCTTTTGCTTTAATGACAGCCTTGAGTCTGTTGGGATACTTCTCTATCAGCTTTGCACATCTAGATTGAACAATATTTGCCCAGTCTTCTTTACAGAAGTTCGGTTAAATTGGATGGTGAGCGTTGGTGGACTGCTATCTTCAAATCTTTCTACAGATTTTCAAAGGGATTTAGGTCTGCACTCTGACTGAGCCACACAAGGATATTCACTTTTTTCTCCTTCAGCCACTGTGTGGTCAATTTTGCTGTGTGCTTCGGGTTGTTGTCGTGTTGAAAGGTGAACATTGTGCCCATCTTCAACTTTCTGGCAGAGGGTAGCAGGTTTTCCTCAAGAATGTAATGGTATTTTGCCCCATCCATTTTTCCTTCTACCCTAACGAGAGCCCCAGGCCCTGCAGCAGAGAAACTCCCCCACAACAGGATGCTGCCACCTCCATGCTTTACTGTAGGTATGGTGTGTTGTGGATGGTGAGCTGCATTGGATTTCCGTCAAGTGTACTGTTTGGTATTGAGGCCAGATAGTTCGATTTTGGTCTCATCTGACCATAAGACCTTTTTCCACTTGGCATCACAATCTTCAAGGTGCATTCTGGCAAAACTCAAACAAACCTTAATGTGGCCTTTCTTGAGCAGTGGCTTTTTCCTTGTGACCCTCCCAAACAAGACACAATTGTGGAGCGCTTGTGAAATTGTTGTCACACGCACACAATGACACTCCTTCAAAGTGGCCATTTCCCTTTTGGTAGCCTCTCTTACCAGTTTCCTCCTTGCTCTTCCATCCAGTTTGGAGGGACGGCCGGATCCAGGGAGAGTCCTAGTAGTACCAAACACTTGCCACTTCTTTATTATGGACTTTACTGTGCTTCTGAGGATTGATAAAGCCTTTGAGATTTTTTTGTATCCATCTCCTGCCTTATGTCTGTCCACAACTCTATCCCAGGGATCTTTTGAAAGTGGCTTGCCGCCCATAGTCCGTTGTTTGCTGTCAGTTGCACTACCAAGCAAGGGAATGAATGCTCCAGGAACAGCTTCACCAATCACACCGATTACAATTGATAAGAAATGGAAAGCCAGTTACCATGGCCTGCAATGGAAATGGTGGTTACTTACACCTGATTTGAGTTTACAAATATCGTTTAGGGAGAGTGTGATCCTTTATTATTCTCATTATTTGTTTTTTATTTTTTTAAATTCTTCTGAACTTAGCTGTGATATCTTTCACTTGGATGTTATAGATTGAATTGAGCAAATAAAGCTGGAAAAAATATTGGTTTGTATGTTTTCATGTAATGCTGCTGTAAAGCAAAAAAAAATGTGAATATTTTGAAGGGGGTGATTCTTTTCTATATCCACTGTAAGTGTCACAGTGGGCACTCGGTCTTTACTGGCTAAACAACACTGGCAGGTGTGGCGCAGTGGTTAAGGATTTCAAACCCTGAGGTTGTGGGATCGAATCCTGCCAGTGACACTGTGACCCTGAGCAACTCACTTAACCTGCCTGAGCTCCAATTGGAAAACCAAAAATAAATGTAACCAATTGTATCACAAATGTTGTAAATCACCTTGGCTAAAGGTATCGTGCAAGTAAGTAAATGAAGAAAAGATTGCATTGTGCCAGCATCTTATGCTTGCAAAGGACAGTATTTCATTTCTTTGTCAGGGGCATAAAACAGGCATTTGGACCTGCATGACCCAAGCACTGCCCTTCACTGAATCATGTTGCCCCTCTTTTGCTGCACACAGGCAGACAAAACAGTTTAAGTGAGCACATTTAATGGACACTTAACCATAGGACCCTGAAAAGTATAACTGTAGAAAGTAAAAGATTATAGACAGTGACACATACCAGGTTGTCTTTAATCAACTGTTGGTATCTAAGGAAAACTTGCTGACGGGATAGAATGGATGTCTCAGACCAGGACTGGAAAGCTTTTCGACAAGATTTTACAGCAGCCAGCATCTCCTCCTGAGTGGCCTTTGGGACACGGCCAATGACTTCATTGGTGGCCTTAAACAAATAGAAACAATCATTGATGAAATAACATGCAAGACAGACGCATTCCACAATATTATTATTATGCCTTGTTGGTTACAACAGAAGGGTGTACTTATAATGAGTAGAACAGAGCTAATGGTTTATATTTAAGGTTTAACATTAAAGGATCCCACTAATGTGTCACAGCTTATGACAGACACACACCCACGCCCCAAAGCGCAGCAGAACTAGGGGAGTTCATATAATTTGTATTTAGTGCTACCATGGGGGTATGGTGTTCAGTTCATCTCAAAACCAGTTACTCTTACTTTTCGCACTGCGTGTGCCATTCCAATGAAGTACTGCTCACTGTGAGTGACGTGGCTACAATCTGATGGGCTTCCTCTCATGCGTAATTAAGACCAATCACAAAATGACCACCATCAGCGAGATACATCAAGTGTGTAAGCTACACAAAAGGGCTTTAATCATCATTAGGACATTGTTAACCTTTCTGTTTCATTGTTAAGTAAGCAAGCATCTTAATAATAAAGCCGTAGGTAAGTAAACAACCAGTCAGCCATGCTGGCCCCCTGGGTATAAACGACTCCCCCTGCATTGCCTTTAGTCACGTTGATGCAGTGTTGGCAATGCGGGGGCACATCAAGGCTCAATTACCATTTAAAACTTGGACTTAACTGGCTATGATGTGATTATCTAAAATATTCCATCACCCGAATCAAGAGTAGATTTGGGAAGCAGAATGGTATTTTGCATGAATGCATATAATCTGGATAAAAATCAAATGTCGAGTCATTTAATGAAACAAACACTTACTGGGTTGTGAATGTCAGTCCATTCAGAGCTTTTGGACTCGATAAACTTTCCTTCAATGAACAGCTTTGTTGTAGGCTGCACGCAGAAAGAACAAACAAGCTTTAAAATCTCTAGTAGCTGTACCCAGGCAAGGTGACATTTTTTATCATTTTATGCACAGAGACAAACATTTTTAATCAGTCAAAACACACACACACAAAAAATAATAACTTTAACAGTAGCCTGCATCTCACAATCATTGAGCTCTCCCAGCAATGTTCTTTGTGGCTCAGCTCACATTACACACAGAGGTAACATGGATATAAAAGTGAAGCCGGGGTTCATACTTCTGCTTTTCCCCTTTTACTCAAGTGCCAAGCTAACAGCACATTTAAGCATTTTCTTTATCTGAAATGTACTTGTCAGAGAACTTTATCTTAATGTTTAGCTTGGGTATTGGCTGATGTCTACCCAATCAAATGGGGGCAATCAGAGGGTGGAGCCTGTAAAACTCCCCTTTGTAAAACCAGCCAATCATAACAGAGCAGCCAACATCATTTCTTGCTTGTAATCATGCAGGCTTTTGTTTAAGAAACCTTAGATTTAAAATTGCAGAAAACAAACACTGACCACCGTGGAGGAGTAGTACACACGTCCAGTCTGAAGTGGAATCTGTAAAGAAACATAAAGACAAGTCTATGAATGTATGCAAGTACTCAAAACAGAATTCCACAACTCAAAGAAGCCCCCAACTCAGGCTCAATTTTCGTGTTCCAAAGGTTACAGTTGCTCGTTTCAGTTTGACTTTCCAAAAATGTTTGAATCATTAGGAATAATTACATAAAGATAAAGAGCCAAAACTGAAAGGGTGGAGCATAGGGAAAACAAATAAAAATTCAGAATATAAATCTGGAGAAAAATTCCAATTGAGTATACCACTGTAAAATAATACTGTATGCTTAACTGTATTTTTTTTTAAAGTTATCATTGTAAATTTAACAGTGATCACTGCGACTAAGAGTCACATATTATTTGTACATTTCAAAACAGAGTTAATCTCAATACCATAATGGCACACAAGTCCAAGTTAAAGCAACACTGGATCAAGTCACTGAATTAACAACATGGCGTGCAAAGGACAGCCTGACTGGAGTCTCCATCTAAAATGGATTAACAAACAGACCTTCTGAATTAAGACACAGTGGCACTTAAAGTGAGGCTGATCAGTGGGTCCCACTGAAAAGAGTGTAAACTGTATACCACTGTAAACTAAACTAAACTACTTTCATTCCTACAAACACAGAAACAAGACTGCTGCAAAACTCAAATAATTAGCATCCAAAATTCCAGTTTATGTCCTGTATGGCAATGTTTCAAATAATTCAGGTAAGAAGCCAAAGCCTGAAAATGCTGTCATACTGAACAGAAGTGCAATGTACTCTGGGAAAAACTGAAAGGCAAAGCCAGACTCAAAATTATTTAGCTTAGCTAGTAAATGCAGCATTTGATTCTCATGGATATTGACCTTGGCTTGTGTGATAATGACTTATTAACATTGCTGCGATTTCAGAAAGTATTAAAATGTCACCTGCTCTATTAGTGTAAAGAAAGCCATGTGTGTGCCTAATTTGGGAGAGAAGTGGGCACGGACAGTGGCTGCCTTTTATTAGACTTTTTAAAAAAAATGTTTTCTCCATTCATTTTTGTTTAGTTCAGTTGGTACAAAAATGGAGCTTTCAATTGCTTTCTGACATGTCTGTAAAGAGCTCAGTCTCAATGGATACTTAAATGGACTCTGCCATCTGTTTCTGTTTAGTTCATGGTCACTCTCCAAGGAGCTATGTCTTCTGCACAAAATCTATATTTTCATTTGTCAATTTAAGGATATATAATCTCTAATGAAGGAACTGGGAAATATCATCTCAGAATAAATGAACCCACCCTGGTTGAATAATTCTATGTATTGGTTATTATGGAAAGACTTTGGATTTTTAAGTAAAAGCTTCAAGCAGTCTCTGTCTGATTTTTGGAATTGGTGAGCCGAGAAGCTAAGATGGATCACTCCTTGTCCAGCTGCAGTCCCTCAAGGGCTCAAAAGGACGCTTTTATGAAGTCCTCTACTGGTGGTAAACTGGGCTGAGGTAAAGGACTGAACGTAAAAGATGGTCCCAGTCAGTGCTGCTGCCTGCCACTGAAGGGCCCCAGGGATGAACAGTACAGATGGCCAGACAGGTAAGAGTTTACAGGCAACACTTGGGGAGCTGGGGTTGACATTATTTCCTATTCCTCATTTTCAAAAGAACATAAGAGGTAAGCTGGCACATTTTGTGTTAGGTCCATGTCAAAGGTGATCTGATAACTGCGTAAAACAAACTCCCAAGAGAAAAAAGGCAACCACCTTTTTACTCTACTCTCTGTGTAAAGATATTTGTAATAGTTTCCAAAAAATGTGAATATTATATCCATTTGTAAAATTACTAAGAAGACACAAGGAGATAAAACCACCCATTCAGTTTAGGAAGGCTATATAACTGTATCAGCATGATACCCTGCAGGACTGTTTCTTAAAACAAATAATGCACAGATTTCCTGGGGTATGGAAGTGTGTGTGCGTCCTTCTGTCTGTCTGGCCTGGAAGTGCAAGGCTACAGCATGAAGCTGAAAGAAAGATTCTGTCGTCAAAGTGAAACTGCTAATGAAAGACAAACATGCTTAGCCTCTAATAGACAAGCGAGGCGAGTACATCGGCAAAACTAAACCTCTGAGGAGAAAGAAACTTGCTTAGCCACTGACAGACAAGAGGGGCGAGCACGTCTGCAAAACAAAACCACTGACTCTGCATGTCAGTTTTTTTTCTGACGATTTAAATAGTTTCTAGGAACCTGGGCTTTTTACAGCACAGGCTTATACAGCTAGTATATATACACAGAGTGCATCCGGAAAGTATCCAAAGCGCATCAGTTTTTCCACATTTTGTTATGTTACAGCCTTATTCCAAAATGGATTAAATTCATTTTTTCCTCAGAATTCTGCACACAACACCCCATAATGACAACATGAAAAAAGTTTACTTGAGATTTTTGCAAATTTATTAAAAATAAAAAAATTGAGAAAGCACATGTACATAAGTATTCACAGCCTTTGCCATGAAGCTCGAAATTGAGCTCAGGTGCATCCTGTTTCCCCTGATCATCCTTGAGATGTTTCTGCAGCTTAATTGGAGTCCACCTGTGGTAAATTCAGTTGATTGGACATGATTTGGAAAGGCACACACCTGTCTATATAAGGTCCCACAGTTGACAGTTCATGTCAGAGCACAAACCAAGCATGAAGTCAAAGGAACTGTCTGTAGACCTCCGAGACAGGATTGTCTCGAGGCACAAATCTGAGGAAGGTTACAGAAAAATTTCTGCTGCTTTGAAGGTCCCAATGAGCACAGTGGCCTCCATCATCCGTAAGTGGAAGAAGTTCAAAACCACCAGGACTCTTCCTAGAGCTGGCCGGCCATCTAAACTGAGCGATCAGGGGAGAAGGGCCTTAGTCAGGGAGGTGATCAAGAACCCGATGGTCACTCTGTCAGAGCTCCAGAGGTCCTCTGTGGAGAGAGGAGAACCTTCCAGAAGGACAACCATCTCTGCAGCAATCCACCAATCAGGCCTGTATGGTAGAGTGGCCAGACGGAAGCCACTCCTTAGTAAAAGGCACATGGCAGCCCGCCTGGAGTTTGCCAAAAGGCACCTGAAGGACTCTCAGACCATGAGAAAGAAAATTTTCTGGTCTGATGAGACAAAGATTGAACTCTTTGGTGTGAATGCCAGGCATCACGTTTGGAGGAAACCAGGCACCGGTCATCACCAGGCCAATACCATCCCTACAGTGAAGCATGGTGGTGGCAGCATCATGCTGTGGGGATGTTTTTCAGTGGCAGGAACTGGGAGACTAGTCAGGATAAAGGGAAAGATGACTACAGCAATGTATAGAGACATCCTGGATGAAAACCTGCTCCAGAGCGCTCTTGACCTCAGACTGAGGCGACGGTTCATCTTTCAGCAGGACAACGACCCTAAGCACACAGCCAAGATATCAAAGGAGTGGCTTCAGGACAACTCTGTGAATGTCCTTGAGTGGCCCAGCCAGAGCCCAGACTTGAATCCGATTGAACATCTCTGGAGAGATCTTAAAATGGCTGTGCACCGACGCTTCCCATCCAACCTGATGGGGCTTGAGAGGTGCTGCAAAGAGGAATGGGCGAAACTGGCCAAGGACAGGTGTGCCAAGCTTGTGGCATCATATTCAACAAGTTTGAGGCTGTAATTGCTGCCAAAGGTGCATCGACAAAGTATTGAGCAAAGGCTGTGAATATTTATTTATGTACATGTGCTTTCTCAATTTTTTTATTTTTTAATAAATTTGCAAAAATCTCAAGTAAACTTTTTTCATGTTGTCATTATGGGGTGTTGTGTGCAGAATTCTGAGGAAAAAATGAATTTAATCCATTTTGGAATAAGGCTGTAACATAACAAAATGTGGAAAAACTGATGCGCTGTGAATACTTTCCGAATGCACTGTATATATATAAATATATATATATATATATATATATATTATATATATATTCACAGCATTCGAAGTCTGTGTCACAATCTGATTGTATGGGTGGTTACCTACCAGGTAACGCTTGTGGTTGGCCAGCAATCTGCTAACATCTGCCATGGTGCCCTCAGTTTGTGAAGAGCAGATCATAGAATGGTTGAAATAGTTTACTGTCAAATAAATGCAAAGAGTACGCGACACGTGTTTTGCCCTCATTCTGGGCTCATCAGGCGTACACACTACGCTGCACTCCCTCTCGGGAATCGAACCTCAGACGTCAGCGCCAGAGGCGATGCCCCTAACGTTGCGCCATGGCGTGTGGTTCGTTTATTTGACAGCATGTCGATCGGGGTAATTACATTCATGGCATTCGAGATATATATATATATATATATATATATATATAGAGAGAGAGAGAGAGAGAGAGAGAGATTTTTTTAATTTTTTTTTTTACATATTTCATGCAATGTTTCATTTTGGTATAATACATATTATTTGTAAAAATTTGGATAAAATGAATCTGACTAGTATATGGTAGGTAAATATGCCAGCAATATGCCGAGACAACATAGCTAAAGTTTTGCAATAATAAACTTCTTGCAGATGCTTCACTACACCAAAGAAAGCGAATTATGATGTTTTTATAATGGAAAGACTGCAAAAGTTCAGCTATTAACTCCATTATTATTCCCAGTTTTAAAGTTCAAGCCCCTTTATTATAAAGAAGGGTACAAAGGCTATGGTTGTCATGGAGTGCAGCTAGCAAAATAAAACTAACCAAAAAGCTAAAGTCTGTGAAGGTGGGCACAAGGTGGAAGAAGGAATTCAGTGGGCTGATGAAAGTGGTGCAGGATAGCATACCTTCAGCACAATGTTATTAAAACCAAAAAGACAGTGGAGGTCTCTAGAAAGACCAAGGCTTCCGTAACTCTGCTGTTCATCCAAGGAGCAGACGTTGATGTAGTTCAAGTACAAAACCACCTGGGGGTGCACCTGGACAGAAATATGGACCGAGGGTACAAATGCTGAAGCCATATAGCAAAAAGGGCCAAAGTCAAGGGTAATTACTGAGGAGCCTTAGGTCCTTTGCCGCAGGCAGAACTTTTCTCTCCGTCGTGGTTGAAAGCGAGCTATTTTACACAACGGTACATTGAGGGCAAGGAAGAGAAAACAGGCGAAGACAACACTCCTTTTAATAAGCGAATTAGTTCACATCTGCACAATGCCAGCAGCTCCCTCTGCTCCTAACATGAATAATGGCTGACAACCTCTGAATAACTTCCTAGCCAACCTGCGAGGCTCCTTCAGCACAAGCCTGCTTCACTGTCTGATGTGTTTTTTTTAAGAATCATTTCACTTTGTTCTCTGCTTAATTTTCTGTTAAATATCATGTAGAACACCTGCTAAATTCAATTTATTTTACTACAAGTATACATAACCTAGTAATAGGGGGCCGGGACAAAAAAAAAAACAAGTTAGGACACAAAAATATTATCAGGTTCCCATCAAGTGTTAGATAAGCAAATTAATGTAATATTGCTGCTACAGTTACATCACTACAAAACACTAGACCATACACTTTACATACTAACACACACATTTTTTACTCCTGGAAGATTCGATATCTCGTATGTTGATTGTCCCTCTAGATATATTACAAAAAAAACAAATCTTTTCTGCCATAGCGCACTTGCATTTGGAAACCCGCAGATGGACTGGGCCACCTCTTAGTGAGGCTGCAGCTCTGCACTATGCAGATTTCATTTATGGGGAGTTAACTGTTGTGAAGCAGCTAGCCCATGGTCACACAAGATAGTGCTTCAACTGCACGTCACATTTCAGATAACATCATAAATGAGGGTTACTCAGATCCTGAAGGTTAAAAAAAATACAAACACAAGACACACTTGCTCTAAGCATTAAATAATCTATACCACACAATATATTTCATTTTTGCATTGAAAATGTGCCATGCCTTGCAAAAGTATTTTTTTCAAATGTTACTGAATAACATGACACTTCCATAACTTGGTAAACTTAAATTTTTATTTTTAATAGTAAGAGATACACCACTCAGCCACGACATTAAACCCACGTGCCTAATATTGTGTAGGCCAAAACAGCTCTGACCTGCTGAGGCACGGGCTCCTCCAGACCTCTGAAGGTGTCCCATAGTATCTGGGATAAAGATGTTCGCAGTTCATATTGTAAGACCTGAAAGTTGTGAGTTGGGGCCTCCATGGATCTGACTTGTTAGTACAGCACATCTCACAGGTTGGATCTCAATTGGACTGAGATCTGGGAAATCTGGAGGCCAAGTCAATACCTTGAACTCTGTCACGCTCCTCAAACCAGTGTGGCAGGCACATTATCCTGCTGAAAGAAGCCACTGACATTAGGGAATACCGTTGCCATGAAGGAGTGTAGGAGGACTGCAACAATTTTTAGGTAGGTGATACACATCACATTAACACATGAATGGCAGGAACCACAGTTTTCCAGCAGAATATTGCACAGAACATCTCACTGCCTCTGCCAGCTTGCCTTCTTCCCATAGTGCATCCTGCTGTCATCTCCTCCCAAGGTACCAACAACGCACACACACACCCAGCCATCCACATGATCGAAAAGAAAACGAGACTCCTCAGACCAGGCCATCTTCTTCTATTGCTCCATGGTCCAATTCTGATGCTCACTTGCCCATTGTAGGAGTGTGTCAGGGATCAGCATGAGCAAACTTGACCGGTCTGCGGCTACGCAGCAAGCTGTGATGCAGTCTGTATGTTAGGTAGAATGCCTAGAGGGGGCTGGGTGGTCTCGTGACCTGGAACCCCTGCAGATTTTATTTTTTTTCTCCAGCCGTCTGGAGGTTTTTTTTTGTTTTTTCTGTCCTCCCTGGCCATTGGACCTTACTTTTATTCTATGTTAATTAGTGTTGTTATTTTAAATCTTATTTTGTCTTTTTTTCTCATTCTTCGTCATGTAAAGCACTTTAAGCTACATTATTTGTATGTGCTATATAAATAAATGTTGTTGTTGTCTGTGTTCTGACGCCTTTCTCTCATGGCCAGAAATAGGTTTTTCAGCAATTTGTGCCACAGTTGCTTTTCTGTTGGACCTCACCATATGGCCCCGGCCTTCACTCCCCATACCCATCAACAAGCCCTGAGCCCCCATAACCCTGTTGGAGGTTTACCAGTTGTCCTTCCTTGGACCACATTTGGTAGGGATTAACCAGTACATACTGGGAACACCACATAAGACCTTAAATTTTGGAGATGCGCTGACCTAGTCATCTAGCCTTTACAATTTGGCTCTTGTCAAAGTTGCTTAGGTCCTTACGCCTGCCCATTTTTTTTTTCTATTTCCAACAAATCACCTTCAAGAATTGACTGTTCACTTGCTGACTAATATTTCCCATCCCTTGACAGAGGCAATTGCAACGAGATAACCTGTCAATGCTTTTAATGTTGCGTCTCTTCTGTGTATTTTGAAATCTACATTTGAAATATGGAGCCCACATATTAATACCAGTTTGAGTGACCTTCTGTTACAATAATAGCTCTAAGCTTTTTAATGGGGTGTTTTTTTTCCTCATTGTTCAATGGGAGTTTTGCTCATGAAAGCTTCTAGGACAGTGCTTGTGAACTGACATTTTCAAGCTGCATCACAGATTCTCTACGAGTCTGAGGTCAGGACTTTCAACAGGCCATTAACAGACAGTCATCTTTTTACTTCTTAGCCACTCCTGTGCTATGGATCTTTATCCTTCTCTGCTGACTCAGATCTACACAGCAACTATCAAGTCTGTTCTCAGGTCATTTAGCACAGTGTGGTTTGGATCACCAACTAAATATGACAAGAACAGGCTACAATAAACAGACCTGCCAAAAAGATCACTGGCACTAGTCTTCCCACCTTACGGGACCTGAACTATTTTAGAGTCATGAAACAGCCAGCAAAAACCATCACCAAATCTTTATATCCAGGCCACAATTTCTTTGTGGTTCTCCCATCTGGCAGACATCATAGCTTAAACTACACCTGAACAAGCAGCTGTGTACTTCTCGATTGTATGTTTCTTTTGTAACGATACATGGAGAGTCAAATTCCTTGTGTGTGTGCACACTTGGCAAATAAATATGATTCAGATTCAGAAAACAATCTTCTTGTAAGCCCCACACTCCTTCCTCCAGTACTGTACTTCGTCCCTTTATCTCTAAGCTGCCCTGTCTTTGCAGATGAAAAACATTCCCACTTTACTTCACTGTAGTGTTCTTTGCAGCACTGGCTTTGATTTTGACAGAAACTCATTGCTAGTCTTATCTAACCACAAGAGCCATTTCTGAATCTTGGCAGGCTATGTTTTTTTTGTCCTAAATCCAGACTGGCCTTAAAAGAATTCTTTTTGAGTAACCTTTTTTTCCCCTCACACCACAGGTCAGCTCTTGATATACTGTAGTTCACGAACGCAGCTTTAATCTCCATCTCAGCCACCCAAATCTGTAGGTCCCTCAGTGTGGCATTCAGACCCTTGATGGCTTCACTCACAAATGTTCTCCTCGTTTCAATGCAGAGCTGTAAGTGATAACCTGCAGTTCTGATAATACTTGACATCTTTTAATAACTCTGAAATATTTAAATGATCTGTGTATTAGGCGGGTTTGAAAAGGATATAAGGATTCTCGATTTCTTAAAGAATATTCTTTTTCACTTTGTCTTTTAATTCAAATTCATTTGAACAGACACTTGGTTGTATCCAGAAAATGTGACAGTGACTTCAGTGGTGCTCAGGCAGAAACCAACTGGAAGCCATTTATTTCCTTGTTAGGGTAAATACACAGTGACCACAACAAAGGGGTCTGAATCGTCTGTCAACTTTGTGTCTTTAAGTGCTATTGTTAAGCAAGTCAGTTTGAAATAAAACTATATGATGGACCAAGACTTGTAGATATTTTGGGCAACATCTGGCAGCAAGATTTGTAGACATTACATTAACATTTATTTGGCTGATGTTTTATCCAAAGCGACTTAAAACATTTTAGATACAGTACAGGGGTGGAGGTTGATTAGTTTCGAACCTAGTTTTGTATAACCTGACTTGCTTGTATGGAATGTTATTTGATTTTAATAAATTCAATAAAATCTCTCTATTATAAAAAAAAACTTGTGACGAGACGTGATCTTTGGAAGGAGACAAGAGTCAGAGAGACACTTTCATGTCCCGCGACACCGTCAAGTCATGTCATACTGGGAAAGTAATAATCAGCCTGGAGCAAATGAGACACAAAAGCACTGGAGAGAAAAGAAGCAAAAAAAGAAGCAAAACAAAAAAAAAAAAATATAATCTATGTGTAAATTCTGAACATAAGGAAAGTAATAATCAGCCTGTTATATTTTTTTTTTTGTTTTTTCCAATTGGCCACAGACAGGTGAAGTGGCTTGCTCACGGTCACACAGTGAGGTCCAACGCCGTAACCATTGCACCACACTGCCTTATGTGCAATATCTGAAAATGTGAATGCTTTTAAAAAGCCCTTAATATGCTGCAGATACAGATGTGGACAAATCTCTTGGTACCCCTCTAAGAATAAGGAGGAACCCACAATAGTCTTTGAAATAACAAGAAACTGAAAAAAATAATTGCTACCCATAGTTGTTTATTATATATTATATATATATATTATATATATATAATATATATATATAATATATATATATATATATATATATATATATATATATATATATATATATAGTGGAACGAGCCCCAGACAGACATGGTATTTTGCACCACCACACGTTTATTTACAGTCCAAAAAGTGCACACACACAAACCCCAAGACTCCCCCAAAGTCCAGGCCTCACACTGCGCCTTTTCTCTCTCACTCTTCAGGCCTCTCGTAGCCTCCTCCCAGACCTCGTCCTTCTCTTCACCCGACTCCAGCAGTCAATGAAGGGAGGCAGCCGGCTCGTTACCACGCCCAGCCGCGTGCCACAATATTATATATACATATACAGTGGTGTGAAAAACTATTTGCCCCCTTCCTGATTTCTTATTCTTTTGCATGTTTGTCACACAAAATGTTTCTGATCATCAAACACATTTAACCATTAGTCAAATATAACACAAGTAAACACAAAATGCAGTTTTTAAATGATGGTGTTTATTATTTAGGGAGAAAAAAAATCCAAACCTACATGGCCCTGTGTGAAAAAGTAATTGCCCCCTTGTTAAAAAATAACCTAACTGTGGTGTATCACACCTGAGTTCAATTTCCGTAGCCACCCCCAGGCCTGATTACTGCCACACCTGTTTCAATCAAGAAATCACTTAAATAGGAGCTGCCTGACACAGAGAAGTAGACCAAAAGCACCTCAAAAGCTAGACATCATGCCAAGATCCAAAGAAATTCAGGAACAAATGAGAACAGAAGTAATTGAGATCTATCAGTCTGGTAAAGGTTATAAAGCCATTTCTAAAGCTTTGGGACTCCAGCGAACCACAGTGAGAGCCATTATCCACAAATGGCAAAAACATGGAACAGTGGTGAACCTTCCCAGGAGTGGCTGGCCGACCAAAATTACCCCAAGAGCGCAGAAACGACTCATCCGAGAGGTCACAAAAGACCCCAGGACAACGTCTAAAGAACTGCAGGCCTCACTTGCCTCAATTAAGGTCAGTGTTCACGACTCCACCATAAGAAAGAGACTGGGCAAAAACGGCCTGCATGGCAGATTTCCAAGACGCAAACCACTGTTAAGCAAAAAGAACATTAGGGCTCGTCTCAATTTTGCTAAGAAACATCTCAATGATTGCCAAGACTTTTGGGAAAATACCTTGTGGACTGATGAGACAAATGTTGAACTTTTTGGAAGGCAAATGTCCCGTTACATCTGGCGTAAAAGGAACACAGCATTTCAGAAAAAGAACATCATACCAACAGTAAAATATGGTGGTGGTAGTGTGATGGTCTGGGGTTGTTTTGCTGCTTCAGGACCTGGAAGGCTTGCTGTGATAGATGGAACCATGAATTCTACTGTCTACCAAAAAATCCTGAAGGAGAATGTCCGGCCATCTGTTCGTCAACTCAAACTGAAGCGATCTTGGGTGCTGCAACAGGACAATGACCCAAAACACACCAGCAAATCCACCTCTGAATAGCTGAAGAAAAACAAAATGAAGACTTTGGAGTGGCCTAGTCAAAGTCCTGACCTGAATCCAATTGAGATGCTATGGCATGACCTTACAAAGGCGGTTCATGCTAGAAAACCCTCAAATAAAGCTGAATTACAACAATTTTGCAAAGATGAGTGGGCCAAAATTCCTCCAGAGCGCTGTAAAAGACTCATTGCAAGTTATCGCAAACGCTTGATTGCAGTTATTGCTGCTAAGGGTGGCCCAACCAGTTATTAGGTTCAGGGGGCAATTTCTTTTTCACACAGGGCCATGTAGGTTTGGATTTTTTTTTCTCCCTAAATAATAAAAACCACCATTTACAAACTGCATTTAGTGTTTACTTGTGTTATATTTGACTAATGGTTAAATGTGTTTGATGATCAGAAACATTTTGTGTGACAAACATGCAAAAGAATAAGAAATCAGGAAGGGGGCAAATAGTTTTTCACACCACTGTATACATACATACATACATACATACATACATACATACATACATACACACACACACACACACACACACATACAGTTAGGTCCATAAATATTTGGACAGAGACAACTTTTTTTCTAATTTTGGTTCTGTACATCACCACAATGAATTTTAAATGAAACAACTCCGATGCAGTTGAAGTGCAGACTTTCAGCTTTAATTCAGTGGGGTGAACAAAACGATTGCATAAAAATGTGAGGCAACTAAAGCATTTTTTTAACACAATCCCTTCATTTCAGGGGCTTAAAAGTAATTGGACAAATTAAATAACTGGAAATAAAATGTTCATTTCTAATACTTGGTTGAAAACCCTTTGCTGGCAATGACAGCCTGAAGTCTTGAACTCATGAACATCACCAGATGCTGGGTTTCCTCCTTTTTAATGCTCTGCCAGGCCTTTACTGCAGCGGCTTTCAGTTGCTGTTTGTTTGTGGGCCTGTCTGTCTGAAGTTTAGTCTTCAACAAGTGAAATGCATGCTCAATTGGGTTAAGATCAGGGGCCTCATGTATAACGCCGTGCATAGAACTCACACTATAACATGGCGTAAGCACAAAAGCGGGAATGTGCGTACGCACAGAAAAATCCAGATGCAGTAATCTGTGCGCACGCAAACTTTCACGTTCTTCCACTACATAAATCCCAATCAGCGTGAAAAGTAACGCACGTGCACGCGTTTGCTGCCCCACCCCAACTCCTCCCAGAATTACGCCTCTTTGAATATGCAAATCAATATAAATAGCCCCTTACCTTCAGCGCTTCAGGAAGACAATGGCGAAAGCACAGGGGGGAAAAAAAAAAACTTCATAAATGGAGGTCCTGCTAAGTGAAGTAGAGGCCAGGAAAAATGTTTTATTTGGTAGCTTAGGAAGTGGAATTAGTAACAAAAGGAAATTGATGGAGTGGCATAGCGTGGTGGATGCACTGAAAAGTGCTGGAGCAGAAAGTCACACTGTGACCGAAATAAAAAAGAAGTGGTCCGACATCAAAGTTGCCGTGAAAAGGAGAGTTGCAGCTCATCGTCTGGAGGAGGTAGTGAACTCCCGGAGCTCACACCATTTGAGCAGTGAGTTGCTGCAATTATTGGCGACACACTCATTACCGGCATTGTACCAGCTGGGGAGGGTGATTCTGACATCACCGCAGGTGATGGTGAGTTACCATTTCTTTTTTGATTACCATTATCCATACTCGTGTAAATAATTTGTATGTGAAATAAGACAATCAGGCTGCAGATGCTGTATTAATCACTGTTTAATTAACTCCAGACAACAGTACAAAAGCTGACCCCAATGCTGAGGACGTGGCACCAGGCGATGGTGGTGCTGCGTCTGTGCCAACCACATCTTCGGGCACTGGCTGCTCACACACCCCTGCCTCGGCAACCACTGTTCGATCATCTGGCCGTGTGCTGACTGATGCAGTTCTGGAATCCCAAAATGCATTGGTGGATGCGGTGAGAGATGTAGCCAATGAACTACGAAATATAAAGGCAGTATTGTGTGATATTAATCAAAAATTAAATGACTTTGTGAATAAATAAATGATGCATCTGCTTACCTGTTTTTACATTCTGTTAATTACATTCATTCGACATTGTAATGCTGTCCGGTGTGGCTGCTCATTTGGTGGACCAGGGTCCGGTTCATCATACCGCATCTCTTCAGGTACAGGCAAGCTACGAATGAGTGCCATATTATGTAGAATGCTACATGCTTGCACGATGCGACACACTTTCTGTGGACTATAGAGCAGCACTCCACCAGTCTTATCCAGGCAGCACCAACGGCCCTTAAGCTGCCCTATAGTACGTTCTACCACCGCCCGAGCCAGAGAGTGGAGGTCATTATAACGTCGCTCTTGTTCAGTCAGTGGGTTAGCGAGAGGGGTGAGGAGCCACGTCTTCAGCGGGTACCCACTGTCACCTAAGTAATCGTGTTATATGGTTACATCGTACAGATAATGTACGACTGTGATTAAAAGGTAATAAAAGTCTTATCTTACCGAGAAGCCAGCCATCATGCACCGCACCATTTTCAAGTTTGTTCCCCACACTACTATTTCTCAGGATGAATGAATCATGAGTTGAGCCAGGCCATCTCGCAACAACATTAGTGAGGCGCATTTTCGCATCACTGATGATTTGCACATTAATAGAGTGAAAATGCTTTCTATTTACATAAACAAATTCATTCTGTGAAGGTGCCTTTATAGAAACCAGACATTACTGCAAATTGCGCTTTGATGTTTGCCTGTTCAACTGGAGTGTACGGAAATCTGATATATCTGCTTGACAAGCGGATAATATCATCCCATACAGCTGGCATGGCACAACTCAGTGATGACTGAGAAATACCGGATCGGTCAGCCAATTCACGCTGAAAAGCTCCTGTGACTAAAAATCCGAGAGTGAAAAGAACTTGCAAAAGAGCAGGTAGAGCACAATTCCTGAAAGTCTGCCTTTGTAAAGCAGGTGCCAGTTCAGCACACAGCTCCAAGAGGATCGCTCTTGGAAGTCTAAACCGACTTAGTAGCCAGTCATCATCATGTGCCAAGAAATCCGTATGATCTCTGAATACGCATTCTCTTCTAATCCTTCCATTTGCGATTTCCTCTAACAACGCTAAAGCAGCCATGGCAGTGGAATATTTTGGCCATTCTGTGCACAATTATATTGTTACAAATTGATTACAATCAGGTGCCTTAAATATATCAACGATATGCAGTTAGTTTCAGTGTATATGATACAGCCGCGTCAGGGATGTCGATCTAAAAATGAAAGGAAACCACACAGGAACAGTAGCACTGCTTTGAATCTGGGTGCTGCCAGTCTGCAAAACCGAGCGGAGAACTTGCGTACGCCAGGGTTTGAGTTACCGTGGAAATGTGCGTGGCTTTACGCCAAGTTTTATACATCGCGATTTGATCGTGGAAACGTTCGTATGCAACATTTCTGTGCGTACGCACCGTTTATACATGAGGCCCCAGGTGACTGACTTGGCCATTCAAGAATTTTCCACTTCTTTGCTTTAATAAACTCCTGGGTTGCTTTATTGTATATTTTGGATCATTGTCCATCTGTATCATGAAACGCCACCCAATCAATTTGACTGCATTTAGCTGGATTTGAGCAGACAGTATGTCTCTGAACACCTCAGAATTCATTCGGCTGCTTCTGTCCTGTGTCACATCATCAATACACTAGTGTCCCAGTGCCACTGGCAGCCATGCACGCCCAAGCCATCACACTACCTCCACTGTGTTTTACAGATGATGTGGTATGCTTTGGATAATGAGCTGTTCCACGCCTTCTCCATACTTTTTTCTTGCCATCATTCTGGTAGAGGTTGTTCTTGGTTTCATCTGTCCAAAGAATGTTATTCCAGAACAGTGCTGGCTTTTTTAGATGTTCTTTAGCAAAGTCCAATCTAGCCTTTCTATTCTTGAGGCTTATGAGTGGCTTACACCTTGCAGTGCACCCTCTGTATTTACTTTCATGCAGTCTTCTCTTTATGGTAGACTTGGACATCGATGCGCCTACCCCCTGGAGAGTATCCACCACTGTTGTCTTCCGTGGACGTCCAGGTCTTTTTGCGTTGCTGAGTTCACCAGTGCTTGCTTTCTTTCTCAGGATGTACCAAACTGTAGATTTTGCCGCTCATAATATTGTAGCAATTTCTCGGATGGGTTTTTTCTGTTTTCGCAGCTTAAGGATGGCTTCTTTCACCTGCATGGAGAGCTTCTTTGACCGCATGTTGTCTGTTCACAGCAAAATCTTCCACATGCAAGCACCACACCTCAAATCAACTCCAGGCCTTTTATCTGCTTAATTGATAATGACATAACGACGGACTTGCCCACACCTGCCCTTTGAGTCAATTGTCCAATTACTTTTGAGCCCCTGAAATGAAGGGATTGTGTTCAAAAAATGCTTTAGTTGCCTCACATTTTTATGCAATCGTTTTGTTCACCCCACTGAATTAAAGCTGAAAGTCTGCACTTCAACTGCATCTTAGTTGTTTCATTTAAAATTCATTGTGGTAATGTACAGAACCAAAATTAGAAAAAAGTTGTCTCTGTCCAAATATTTATGGACCTAACTGTATATATATATTAGTGCTGGACAGTATACCGGTTCATACCAAAAAACGTTTTTTATTTTTGTTATGATATGGATTTTTCTTTTACCGCAACCCTGGTTTAAATTGCCTAAACAATGTTCGGAACGTGGCGCAGCAGGAAATTGTTTAAGGGGGGACCTTTTCACTGCTAAACACACATGCAACGGAGTACATGCAGTAGTGGATGTATTGCGCGGTGAAAATGGACAGAGAACATTCCAAAACTGAAGCTGTAGCAGACGATAAAGTTGAACATGATGACACAGAAGAACTTTTGATGGAAAAAGGAGTCACGTCTGTTGTCTGGAGATACTTTGGATTTAAAAGGTCGAATGTAGACCATTATGTTCAAATGTGTGAATACTGTTTCTATACTACTGGTTAATATTGCAAGCCAAGTTGTACTTGTTTTATTTTTTTCAATACTGTGTAATGTACCTGGGTACCGTGTAATAGTGCGATGACATGTTGACTTTAATCTCGACAGTTATGACGAGATTAAAGTCGACATGTTGAGTTTATTGTCGTAATTTGTTATTAAAGTAGAACATCGTAAACTAAACTTCATCTTAAAATGAATATTTAATTTACTAGATTTTCTCAAACCCCGTCATAAGTTATGTATCACATTAAATGCTTTGCATTAATTGTTCCTGGAGCCATGTTAATCGCTATGTGCTTCTTAAACTGACTTCCTCTTGCACTAAGAGGAGGCACAGGCAGCACACAGAATACATTCATTTCATGATATTCCTGCTCCCTGAACATTTAGAATGCTAAGATAAATACATGATATAATTTTCATGATGAAATGCATTGAAGTATCTATTAATCATGTGGGGGCACGGCGGCGTGGAGGTTGCACTGCTGCCTCGCAGCAATAGAGTCCTGGGTATTCCCTGCTTTGAATTTGCATGTTTTTCTGGTGGGTTTACTCGGTGTACTTCAGTTTCCTTTCAAAATCATGTAGGATATGGGGTTTTGTTATGCTATATTAACCCTGCTAGTGTAAGAGTTAAATTTGAAACCTGCTCCAGTGTGTACCTGGCATGTGTCTGAGTCTCATATCCTTCTGAGCTTATGCCTAAAAGCTGACACTATTATTTTGTTATTCACTATGATAAAATGTATTTCTTGTCCTTTACATAAACCCTTAAGAGATGTGCTATATTTATGGCATAACTTTTCCCTTACAATACTGTTTCCTGTCTTGTACCAAGCTGGATCATTATATACGTAATATTTATATATATATATATACACATACACACAGTAATCCCTCGCTATATCGCGCTTCGCCTTTCGCGGCTTCACTCTATCACGGATTTTATACGTAAGCACATTTAAATATATATCGCAGATGTTTTGCTGGTTCGCGGATTTCTGCGGACAATGGGTCTTTTAATTTCTGGTACATGCTTCCTCAGTTGGTTTGCCCAGTTGATTTCATACAAGGGACGCTATTGGCAGATGGCTGAGAAGCTACCAAACTTACTTTTCTCTCTCTCTTGCGCTGACTTTCTCTGATCCTGACGTAGGGGAATTGAGCAGGGGGGCTGTTCGCACACCTAGACGATACGGACGCTCGTCTAAAAATACTGAAAGATTATCTTCACGTTGCTACCTTCTGTGCAGCTGCTTCGTGAAGCGACATGCTGCATGGTGCTTTGCATACTTAAAAGCTCGAAGGGCACGTATTGATTTTTGATTGTTTGTTTTTCTCTGTCTCTCTCTCTGCTCCTGACGGAGGGGGTGTGAGCTGCTGCCTTCATTGTAACTGCTTTGTGCCGCGGTGCTTCGCATACTTAAAAGCCAAACAGCCCTATTGATTTGTTTGCTTTCCTCTCTCTTTCTGACAGTCTCTGCTCCTGATGCGCACTCCTTTGAAGAGGAAGATATGTTTGCATTCTTTTAATTGTGAGACGGAACTGTCATCTCTGTCTTGTCATGGAGCACAGTTTAAACTTTTGAAAAAGAGACAAATGTTTGTTTGCAGTGTTTGAATAACGTTCCTGTCTCTCTACAACCTCCTGTGTTTCTGTGCAAATCTGTGACCCAAGCATGACAATATAAAAATAACCATATAAACATATGGTTTCTACTTCGCGGATTTTCACCTTTCGCGGGGGGGTCTGGAATGCAACCCCCGCGATGGAGGAGGAATTACTGTGTGTATATGTGTATATATATATATGTGTATATATATATATATATATATATATATATATATATATATATATATATATATATATATATATATATATATATATATAGGCGGCACGGTGGCGCAGTGGGTAGCGCTGCTGCCTCGCAGTTGGGAGATCTGGGGACCTGGGTTCGATTCCCGGTTCCTCCCTGCGTGGAGTTTGCATGTTCTCCCCGTGTCTGCGTGGGTTTCCTCCGGGGGCTCCGGTTTCCTCCCACAGTCCAAAGACATGCAGGTCAGGTGGATTGGCGATTCTAAATTGGCCCTAGTGTGTGCTTGGTGTGTGGGTGTGTTTGTGTGTGTCCTGCGGTGGGTTGGCACCCTGCCCGGGATTGTTTCCTGCCTTGTGCCCTGTGTTGGCTGGGATTGGCTCCAGCAGACCCCCCGTGACCCTGTTCGGATTCAGCGGGTTGGAAAATGGATGGATGGATGGATATATATATATATATGCCACTGTTCTTTTTCTCCTTCCTTTTAAGCGTTCACACAGCTCCCAAAAAATAAAAAATTAAAAAACATACATTTAAAAAGTCACAACATCCTAAGCAAACAGGACTATCAATCAAATTCTGCCATGTCCTGTTAGCGACTAGGTGTAACCAATCATGTTAAAAGTTTTCTGAATTTGTAATGAATTTCTTTTAAAGAAAAGTGACCTAATCAATGAAATGTATAAATATAGCCTGAGGACATTTTTTTTCCTTTGTAGCAGTGTGACTAGCATGTGGCTAACATGTAATACACTTGTTACCTCTTCGAAGATTTAGATAAAGAATAATGATTGACGCTTTCTCCTGCCTGTGTGTTATTGCTTAAATCGGGGCATTCCTGGGGTGTGCCTCTATGTACTAAATTTTCTTCCACACTAGTGTATGCATTGCTCGTATTCACCCTGCGATCTGCTGGCACCCCGTTCAGGATTTGCTCCTGCCTTGCACACAATGCTTGCTGGGATGTGCGTAACCCTGAATGGATGGCATAATTAAACATGTATAACGAAGATTTTTTTTTAAAGTTCTGAACACTCCATGGTCTAAGTTTATAACTAGTTTTAATTTCACAAAGACGTTTATCGTGTGGTGATTGGTTATGTGGAGAAAGAAAAAGGAAGGATAGGAACTGGGGGTTTGGTACATCAGACTTGCAATAAAGAATGCCCGCTCAGATTAACATCCATTGAATTCTGTGTTCGTGTCTCCATACACCTGGGGACCCCTTACTGCGAGGGAGCAGCACTACCGCCACACTACCTTGCATGTTTAATACCTGCTTTAATGCATTTCATCCTGAAAATGATATCAAGTATTTATCTTAGTATTTTACATTTTCAGAGAGCAGGAATATTATGAAGTGAATGTATTCTGTGTGGCGATCGCTGCCTGCGCCTCCTCTTAGTGTAGCGGAAGTCAATTTAAGAAGCGCGTAGCGATTAACAACTGGGTTGGGGAACACTTAACACAAAGCATTTAATAATAATGTGCTACATTAACTTATGACGGGGTTTGAGAAAATCTAGTAAACACTGATTTTAGGATTGTTTACGACATTCTACTTTAATTACAAAATAAACAATGAGAATAAAGTGGAAATGTTGACTTTAATCTCGACATAAACGGCGAGAATAAAGTGGAAATGTCGAGAACAAAGTCAACATGGCGACTTTATTCTTGACATAGTTTTTTTTTTTTCTTCCCTGTGTCCGTATTTTTTTTTCTTCACTGTGGCCCTAAAATGCTTCTGTAGGGCTATACCACAAATAGCATTATAAATGCAAGTTGCAGTTTTATTATTTATGTATATAGCTTAGCTTGAAGCAAGGTCCATATTAATGCAATTTGCCTTAATGATGGTTCAGTTGGTAAAGATATCATCACCAAGTTGCACTTGTTTTATTTTATTTTTATTTGGTGAATACTGTGTAATACTAATTACATAAACTGAATAGTAATAGTATTACTATATTATTACTAGACGTTGCACTATTATTTGTTTATTTTATTATTATTTATTAGTTTAAATATTATACAGTTTAATGATGGTAAAGTTGTTTAAAAAGTCACATTAACGTGTCAGTGGACAGAGATTGTCATGAGAATTGTACATTGTACAAAAAACAGTGGAATAGGTTATTCTTAGCTAGTCTACTGCAGTAATAATAATAATAATAATTCATTATTGCAGTGGAAAATGTGGTTAACATCCACTCATGCATGGGAAAAAAATACCGTTGAATACCGTGAAACCAGTATAATTTTGAAAAATACCGTGATATAGAATTTTGGTCATACCGCCCAGCACTAATCTATATATATAAAATTCTTTTCGCGTTTGAAACGGATATTACGTATGACCACGTGATATGGAAATTACGTATGACCACAGAACATATTATAATACAGGAACCAGCCAGGCGCGTTCTGAGACGTTTTATTTATTCGTCCACATGACTGTCGCTGACACTGCCACATTGTAACTTTTTTTTTTGTTGGCAGTACTTGATAGTAGAAGAGATGAGGAAAACAGCTTTGCGTCTTTCTACTTTTTAACTGCGCCATGCTGTAAACAATGTGAAGACGAAACCGCCTTCAACTGCGAGCGGTCGTGAGAACAAATTGGACGCTGGGAGGCGCGGAATGTTGGGCTGCTCGGCTGAGTCGAGAGCTTCACAGTTTCGGGCAGCGTCCTCTCTTCTCGCACTGTTTGTGACACTTCAAGTCCCCCGTCTGCTCCTGGGGGAGTGGAAATCTTTGCAAATGAGTGTAATCGGCGCCATCGAAGCAGGACTCCGTTTGTAAATTGCCCTCCACAACTACTTACTGTCCCTTAAGGTAAGTTCGGGTCACTAAAACCCCACAACATTCAAGCTTGCTTTTGTGATTAATTATTTTAACAAGTAAATCACAGGCATGTAGTGCAAGGTTGTCAGGCAAAAATTTGGACAATCACATAGAAAATGTAATTTCTATACCACAGCAGTCGTGTAGCGCCTTTCACAAGGGATCTACTAATTACCTGTTGTGTTATAGCACCTTTAAAATGTAGTTTACCCGAAAGCACTCCAGTAGTGCTCAATGTATCTTTACTTCTTAAATGTTAATGTTTTACTGTTTAATAACTTAGACTACATTTTATTTTTTCCCCTTGCTCTCAGTGAGCAAAGCCACTGGGTAATCAACTAGTGATATTACATACAGTATATATATATATATATATATATATATATATATATATAAAAAAATCAGACTTCTCTTAAGCATTTTGATTCAAATAATAACACAAATGAAAATGACATGGACAAAAATTGATGGGTCCTTTAACCTAATATTTGTTGCATCACCCTTAGAGGTCATCACTGCAAAGAATCATTTCCTGCAACTCTCAGTGAAACTTCTGCACCTGTCAACAGGTAGTCTGGTCCACTCTTCCTACACAGACTGCTCCAGCTGTGTCAGGTTTGAAGGGGTCTTCTCCAGACAGCATGTTTAATTTCTTTCCACAGATGTTCGATATGATTCAAATCAGGACCCATAGACAGCCACTTCAGCAGTCTAAAGTTTTGTTTGTAGCCATTCTTGGGTGCTTTTAGCTGTGTGTTTTGGGTCATTATCCTGTTGAAGGATCCATGACCTGTGACTGAGGCAGAGCTTCTGACACTTGGTATTATGTTTAGCTCCAGAACATCTTGATAGTCTTGAGATTTTATTGTTCCTGCATAAACTCAAGGCACCTTGTGCCAGACACAGCAAAGCAGCCCCAAAACATAACTGAGCCTCCTCCATCTTTCACTGTAAGTATGGTGTTCTTTTCTTTGAAAGCATCATTTATTCATCTGTAGACAAAGAGCTGCTGCGACTTGTCAAAAGCTCCAGTATGATCTCTTCTATCTAAAGGCCATTCTCCCAGAGTCATTGTGGCTTGTCAATATGCATTTTAGCAAATTCCAGGCATGCATTTTTATTTTTGTCTTTCAACATTGGAGACACTGATGGACTTTGACCTTGGCATTCAGTGTGTACATCTTCGGAAGCTGACCTTGGCTTTTTGTCTAACATTCTCATTTTCCTTCTTCCCATTCTGAGGTCAAATTTTCCTTTTGCAACAGTGTCCAAAGAGGGTGGCTACAATCCCATGGACCATAAACATTTTAATAATATCAGCAGCTGTTGTCACAAATCCATCAAGCTGCTTGGAGATGGTCTTCTAGCCTTTGCCTTTAACATGCTTGTCTATAATTTTGTATTTCTGATCTCCTCAGACTAACTTCTCCTTTGCTTTCTCTGGTCCATGTTTAGTGTGGGACACACAATGATACCAAACAGCAGAGTGCCTACTTTTCCCCATTTAAACAGGCTGAATGACTGATTACACACAAGATTGAAGACATGTGTGATACTAATTAAAGAGAACAACTATTTTGAAAAATTACCATTAATCCAATTATTTATGATCTTTTCTAGGGGTACCAACAAATGTGTCCAAGACATTTCAGAATATCTTTGTAGAATGAGCAATACTTGATCTCTTTTCACACTTGGCTTTGCTTTACTTGACAGCATATGGGACAATTGCTTTTCATTTAATCACTTTTCAGGAGGCATACAGTACTTTTTCAATTAGCTGTAAAGGTACAAACAAATTTGTCCACTCATCTTTGCTAGAAAAGACACCACATTATAAACTTTTGAGAAGTGTTACTTTGGATGTTTCCGACTGTAATAATAGGTTATATGCATTTCTCACATACTAGTCATATTGCATATTACATCACCAATTCATGTGCAAATCAAAGTGCACCCTTACTTCTGTCACCTCATTTAAAAGTGTAATTGAAATTGTTTAGATCAACACATGCAAATAAAAATCTAACATTTCCTTTGCAGAGGTGTGTCAGGTTGGATTCAAAAATGAAGGAAGCAGGGGCTTCTGTGTATTTTGCTTGGTCTCCTGCTATGTATTATATTAGCCAGGCTAAATGGAGACTGCTTAATCCATCAAATGTGTGTTAGGACTCTGCAGTCCAGGATATAATGGAATGTGAACTACCAGAAGGTATTCCCGACTTTGGGAGCTACCAGAGATGCTAATTGGGACGTGATTCCTAGATGGGGCTTAAAACCTTCTCCTGGTCTAACATGCAATGAACTTGTAGTGAGGAGAGGAACAAAAGAAGGGGTCAAAACTAAGGCCAGGCTTTTAAAAGAGATAAGAGGGTGAGCCACAAGGTGGAAGATGAAATCTCTTTATACATAAATGTTAGCTTTCATACATGCACACATACAGAAGCTGTGAAACAGGCCTCTTTTTAAATATAAGCATCCAAGAGACAATCTAGAAAACAAGATAAAGCTCAAGGGCAAACACAAAATCTTTTTAGATAAACAAGATTTTGCTGCAATATTTTAGTAACAGAGAAAAAGTGAGAATTGGTGTATATACAGAATTATATAGTTTATTCTGGAAACATTTGAGTAAGATGATAAAAAGGCGATTAGCATATCTTGCAGGTTTTAGTGGTCTGCATGTTTTAACATTTGATTCTTGTCTGGTTTGAAGTTATGGCTTTTTCTCCAAACCGAAACATCTGGATGCAGGTGAAGAACCAAAACCTCATGAACAGAAAAAAATGTGCACATATTCCAAGTGTGCCAGGAACTGTTGTTGTGATGATGGGGATTTTAATAATCATTTGCTCTTTTTCATTATATTCAAGAAGTTAACCAGTAGTAAATGTAAAGCTAAGTGCTCTCCAGGTGGCACAGATTTCAAACGACTGCCAATTTGTCCAGGACAATTCAGCCTAAGAGCTGACCATTTATACTAAAAGAAGTTAAGAACCCCAAGATTTTATTGTGGGATCTGAAGGTAATTCTGGCAGCAGTTGGTATCAAATAACATGGATCTACATTTAGAATGAGACTGTGCAAATATAACCTGCATTAGGAAAAAGACTTTGCAATCCAAAAAAAAGAACATTGGAGCAAGACTACTGTTTGCCACTGCGCATGCCTTCTGGAACAAAGTGCTCTGGACAGATGAATCAAAGATAGTGGGGTTTGGCTACAGTAACAGTAGACATGTTTGGTGCAAACCAAAGACAGCACTTCAGGAGAAGAACATGAACATCATACCAACTGTGAAGCATGTTGGTTTAAATGTTATGGTTAGGGGATTATTAGTTTTCTGTCTCAGGGCCCGGGCATCCTGCAGAAATCCAAGTCAACTATAAAATCTGCATCGTATAATCATGCTTGAGGATAAGTTTAAATAGAACCAGAAATGGACCTTTTAACACAATAATGATCTGAACCACTCCACCTAATTCACCATGGAAAGACTCAACAAGAAGAAATGGAAGACCAGTCTAGTCAAAGCCCCGATTTGAATCCAATTGAAATATTGTGGCAGGATTTGAAACAAGCAGTACAGGCAAATAAATCCACAAGCAACACTTGTAAGTGAAGGATTTTTGTATGGACGTGAGGTCCAAAACTAAACCAAGTTGATGCCACTGACAGATGGGCAGTTGTGTAAAATATCTACAAAAAGTAATTTCTATTAAAAGGGATAAAACCCGCTGCTGAGGCCAAAGGTATATTTAGTTTTTCCCAAGTAGCCCATTGCATCTACGGATATTTTTGGTGAATAAATGTCTGAAATGGCAACTTTTCCATGTTGGTTAGTCAAGTAAAACACCTTTATCTGTAGGAAGTGTTTGGATTAAGACCTACATATTTCCTGTTCAAATCGTTGAAAAGGTCAACAGTGTACACTACTTTGCTCTGCTTAAAAGCATTCATGCGACTAAACCCCTAAATATTCTACTGTCAATCGACACTTGTCTTTGCTGCTTAAAAGTAAGTTAATATTTGACAGGAATTAGTTTATTTGTTTCCCTCCAAGTGTAACATTTGTAGTTTCTGAACATTGCCCTAAATTGGGAACTTCTAGACTGGGTATTTAAGCACACTTTATTTGACTGCACCGAATCGCACACGAAACATTAAAACGCACGCAGAGACAGACACACGCTATGATAATTATAATTAATTATAATAACGTAGTTAAATCTAGCATGGATAAGATCTTTAAATGGAGCAGAACGTGAAGCAAAGTCCACTGAAGACGAAACAAAAGACTGCACACGAGGTCACAATGATAAAGCCAATCTAATGACTAGCATCTTTGAGAAAATAAAAGTTGCCCTTTGCATGACCAATTAAGTGAGAAGTCTTCGGTTCGGCTTCTTTCTGCTAGCCAGGTGTTAATATCCAAAATATCTGTGCAGCGTAACTACTACGGCTCGTGTGTCTTGAGATGGGGTGAGGTGATACGAGTTGCATGACACCAGTGAACTCCCCCGTAGCTGATGCACGTTCTTACCTTGCTCCTCAACACCGACCTGACAAGTGATGTTGCCATTGCAGAGAGAGTCTCAGGTTCAAGCGTACTTTTTGCTGACTCAACTGAATTAAAACACACGCTACTCTATCTCCTTCACACCTCCTTCGGAGCTGTACCGCGTGGGACCTCTGCGTCACTTAGCCCACCTCCTTTCCCAGCACCAATCCAGCACCCCAAACCGTAAGAATTCGAGTTTTCATTGGATAAACCGAGAGGTCAGTTCACCAATTAGTTACCAGGAAAATAACACGCCCCCTTAAACAGAGTCGTCAATTGGATGTAAGTGCGTTACCGTTTGCGGCTATGACCTTTCATATCACTCGGCGATTGGTTCATTTTGACACTTAGCGCTTAGCGGTTAGTCTAAAAAAGAAAAAAACAACACCGCTTAATATGTAATTTGCGCACAACAAACAATACACTAATTGCTACAATAAGCAATTTACAGCAATTGTACTAGAATAATAAAATCCCTTTTGGTTCGAGTTCGGGAGTGAGGTCACGTGGTTTTATTGCGAAGATGGCGTCGCCCGGTGGAGGTAAATTCTAAATTCAACTTTGTGTTGTTGTATGAGGACTGCAGCTGTTCATTTAGCTTTAGGAGTTCTGTTTCACGATTTAAAGGAACATATCGAGTTAACGAACCTCACTGATTATGTGTGAATATTTTTTGATATGGCTGAGTATTACTAATATGTTAAAATTGACACTCATTGTGTTTTATTTGACAAGTCGAACGTTGGAACAATAACGTTTCCAGTGAATTGTACTCACTAATCTTGTGTTGTTTTTATGCCACTGAAAACATTTGATTTTACTTCTCCCCGCTATTATTATTGTTGGTTTGTCATAATAAAATGTTGTCATTTGTGTTAAAAACTCATCAGCTGTTTAAACTGGAAAAGACCCCAAGATTTTCCTTTGAAAGCGCACGCTGTCTGTTGTACAGAACAGAGTCCAGCAATCCAGCGTCCCCTACATCCTTAAGTTTCAATGTGCTCGAAAGTTACGATTCAGTTCAGATAGGAGTCGCTCTTTTAGATGTTGAGGGATGGGTATTTAGGTCCTTCATTTTTATACGTGAAACAGGAATACGTTTTCAAAGCATTAAATATGTACAAGTACGATATGTCATTCGTGCTAATGGTAACAATATCAGTAAGAAAAAAGAAGCATAAACTTGCAAAGAGTCGTAAGTTTACACTGGTGTTTGTATGCAAGGATGTTACAGGTCAGGTCTGTTTTAATTGTCATGAGTTATTTTTATTTGCATTTATGAGCACAATAAGAAGAGAAAGTACAACATTAAAAAGAAAATTAAAATTTAACAAATTACACAATAGTGTATTCAATATTGTTTTAGATCAAATTAACATGAAAATATTTTTCTAGTCATATTTTAATCCATTTCGTCCTAAATAGGGTCACTTAGGTTACTATCGCAGCCATCATAGGGCGCTAGTTCATCACAGGGTGAACGCACACCATGCATACAGACTCCATGCTGTGAGGGCCCTGGGCGCGAATACAGGTCTCCTTACTGCGAGGGAGCAGGGCTACCACTGTGACGTCCCATGAAAGTATTGCCAATCTAATATTTTTAAAAATATATGTAAAGATAACTACAATGGATATTTATGGACTTTCATAAAACTTTTTGTCACTTTTTTAATTCAAAGCTTTGTTTGCCGGCCTATCACCAAACATACTTTTATCTGGTGTGTCTCTATGAATCATCCAGAAGTTGTCCACCATCAAACTGACATCCCAATGATCCTGGTACTTTCTTTCCATGTCCTTAATATCCTGATGGAATCATTCATCCTGTTCTTCACTCACTGCTCCAATATTTTGTGGGCAAAAATTCCTGAGACTTATGTTGCAGTCCAATTTGTCAAACTTAACTAATACAGTTTCACAATTTCTTTATAATACAGAGCATTATTGTTACCTAAAAACTTTGAATTTAATTCTTTGAATAATATCCAACCAGCTAATTCCAGGTTGTTTTTCCCACTCCCTAATTCAGTATCCTAAATTAGTTTTCTAACATCAGGTCCTAGAAAAAAGCCCTCTGTCAATTCAGCCTTAGACAGACCCAGAAACATTTGGCACACACATATCAAACAGGCTCCATCTTTGACTCCCTCCTTTATTGAACCAAGCTTAATATGAACGGGTGGTAGCAGCACTTTTTCTGGATCCACCAAGCTGTAGCTTTTCTCTAGCTGGCCATTTCTTCTAAACACAAGGTAAATTGTAGGCTCTGCTCTCCTGAGAACAAATGCAAATTTTATGATCCCGATTGCTAACCCAGTAAGATACACTGCACTTTAAGGTCTCCACATACAGTCATATGAAAAAGTTTGGGAACCCCTCTCAGCCTGCATAATAATTTACTCTACTTTCAACAAAAAAGACAACAGTGGTATGTCTTTCATTTCCTAGGAACATCTGAGTACTGGGGTGTTTTCCGAACAAAGATTTTTAGTGAAGCAATATTTAGTTGTATGAAATTAAATCAAAGCTGAAAAACTGGCTGTGCAAAAATTTGGGTCCCCTTGTAATTTTGCTGATTTGAATGCATGTAACTGCTCAATACTGATTACCTGCAACACCAAATTGGTTGGATTAGCTTGTTAAGCCTTGAACTTCATAGACAGGTGTGTCCAATCATGAGATATAAAGGTATTTAAGGTGGTCAATTGCAAGTTGTGCTTCCCTTTGACTCTCCTCTGAAGAGTGACAGCATGGGATCCTCAAAGGAACTCTCTAAAGATCTGAAAACAAAGATTGTTCAGTATGATGGTTTAGGGGAAGGCTACAAAAAGCTATCTCAGAGGTTTAAACTGTCAGTTTCAACTGGAAGGAATGTAATCAGGAAATGGAAGGCCACAGGCACAGTTGCTGTTAAACCCAGCAGGTCTGGCAGGCCGAGAAAAATACAGGAGCGGCATATGCACAGGATTGTGAGAATGGTTACAGACAACCCACAGATCATCTCCAAAGACCTGCAAGAACATCTTGCTGCAGATGGTGTATCTGTACATCGTTCTACAGTTCAGCGCAATTTGCACAAAGAACATCTGTATGGCAGGGTGATGAGAAAGAAGCCCTTTCTGCACTCACGCCACAAACAGAGTCACTTGTTGTATGCAAATGCTCATTTAGACAAGCCAGATTCATTTTGGAACAAAGTGCTTTGAACTGATGAGACAAAAGTTGAGTTATTTGGTCAGAACAAAAAGTGCTTTGCCTGGCGAAAGAAGAACACCACATTCCAAGAAAAACACCTGCTACCTACTGTCAAATTTGGTGGAGGTTCCATCATGCTGTGAGGCTGTATGTCTAGTTCAGGGACTGAGCCCCTTGCTAAAGTTGAGGGTCGGATGAATTCAACCCAGTATCAATGAATTCTTCAGGATGATGTTCAAGCATCAGTCACAAAGTTGAAGTTACGCAGGGGTTGGATATTCCAACAAGACAATGACCCAAAACACAGTTTGACATCTACAAAGGCATTCATGCATAGGGAGAAGTACAATGTTCTGGAATGGCCATCACAGTCCCCTGACTTCAAATCATCCCATAGATTTTCGATGATATTCAAGCAGGCTGTCCATGCTCGGCAGCCATCAAATTGAACTGAACTGGAGAGATTTTGTATGGAAGAATGGTCAAAAATACCTCCATCCAGAATCCAGACACTCCTCAAAGGCTATAGGAGACGTCTAGAGCAGGGGTGGGCAGATTCAGTCCTGGAGGGCCGCAGTGGCTGCAGGTTTTTGCTCCAACCCAGTTGCTTAATAAGAAGCCCTTATTGCTCAAGTAACACTTCAGCTTCACTTTAGTTGTCTCGCTCGTTAAGATTTTGAACCCTTATTGCTTATTTTAGTCTTAAACAGCTGTATTCTTGGTTTTTAATTGCTCCTAATTAGCAATACCATGCAAATGACAAAAGAGACCAGCATTTCTCCATTTAGCTTGTTTTCATTTACACCTGTGTGTATTTATCATGCACTATTTGGTTTAATTAAATACTTGGAAGGAAAGTGAAGAGAAAAAAAGTGAAGCACTGAGAATTACTCATCTGTTTTAGACTTCAAATCATTTCGATGATATCCTTAGAAAGAAAAATAAATCTAGGATATGAGAATGACCTGACATGGCAGAGTTAAAGCACTAGCAAGCCATGCAATTAAATAATTGACAAGGATTGGTTTATAATTAAGCAACTGGGTTGGAACAAAAACCTGCAACCACTGCGGCCCTCCAGGACTGAATCTGCCCACCCCTGGTCTAGAGGCTGTTATATTTTCAAAAGGAGGCTCAACTAAGTATTGATGTGATATCTCTGTAGGGGTACCCACATTTATGCACCTGTCTAATTTTGTTATGATGCATATTGCATATTTTCTGTTAATCCAATAAACTTAATGTCACTGCTGAAATACTACTGTTTCCATAAGGCATGTCATATATTAAAAGGAAGTTGCTACTTTGAAAGCTCAGCCAATGATAAACAAAAATCCAAAGAATTAAGAGGGGTTCCTGAACTTTTTCATATGACTGTATAAGCCAATGATGCTCACTGTAATTAATCTTTAATCATTTTGCTTTAAGCATAGATTTTTATATTAGAAAATATTCTGCAGAAGTGTGTCAAGAAATGCTACTAGGGCTCTTTTATACTAATGGCAATACAGTACTCCTTTACAGTGTCTCACAGCGACGTATCTGTCAAGTCAGAAGTTTTCAATTTTCTTTTTTTAGTTATTTTGGCATATATTTGAGATGAGTTTGTTGTTTGTCATATTTCAATAATTTTATGCATTTATTGAGCTTGAGTTAAAAGCCAACTTTCCTCCTGGGGACAACTAAACATCTATCTATCTATCTATCTATCTATCTATCTATCTATCTATCTATCTATCTATCTATCTATCTATCAAATTCAAAGGATTTCTGATTAAAATATAATATCGATATTTAAATACTTCTAATGAGAAAACAATTTTAAAAACTATAATTGACAGCAAAAAATGTATTTTGTGAATAATTGTTACGTGATGGAAGAAATATTTTTTATTTCTGTATTCGTCTCCCAAAAATATATACAATTCACATGAAATGACCAAAGCAATCTTTCAATGCATACCTGAGATCTGTTTAGATACCAGGGAAAGTTAACGAAATATTGACAGAGAACTTTTTGAAGTGCGGCAGAAAGAAAATTTAGAAAACATAAAAAGTTGTCTAAAGCAAATGAAATCATCCATCCTTTTTCCAACCCGCTAAATCCGAACGCAGGGTCATGGCGGTCTGCTGGAGCCAATCCCAGCCAACACAGGGCGCAAGGCAGGGAACCAATCCCGGGCAGGGCGCCAACCCACCACAGAAATTAAAACATAGTCCTGAGATTAACTGAATCTGAATACAAAATTATATTTTTGGAGTCCAAGATCTACAGTTTGTATTCTATGTTAGCAGAGATGGCCAGAAAAATGGTTTAAATGCATAATCTTCAGATCCACCATATACTGCTCTGTAGAAAAAGTGATTGAGTCGTGATATATGTAATCAATATTCAGGTTAGGATGTGGGGGTGTCCCTAATTTATCTGTTTTAGCAGTGGAGCATGTTATGCCCCAAGGAAGCTTTCTCTGTGCTTATGTGGAATGAAATCAGTCTGTAATCCCTTTTCTTTCAGATTGTATAATTTATAGTGAGCAATGAGCAAGTGTATGATTGGAGGACAGTGATACAGGGATATATAATTTCTTTAGCCTGCTTAATCCAATTTAAGATTATAGGTTATTTCTAACAAAGCTGAACAAACTAACTCTCCCCCAACCCCCATCCTGTGAACTTTCCCAATCCCTATTCCACCCCAAAAATCATTGAGGGCAAAGTCATGCACATAGCCACACTCACTCGTGCAGGCCACCTTAAAGTTGTCTGCTGATCTGATGCACACGTCTTTGGGATATGAGCAGAAATCCAGCCACCTGGAAGTAAAACCATGCAGGCACAGGGACTGCAGTGTAGAAATCATACAGGAAGGGAAGATCCTGGATGCTTGTGGCAGAAGTGCTTGCAACCCTTTTTCATAAATTTTAGATTTAAATGGGATTATTATTGAGTGCATTATTAACATCTATTTTGATGTTTAATTGAATCCTTTTAAAAAGAATAACATGATTAATTGTGATATATTGGCACCCCTACAAGGGCCGGATCCTGTCTTGTGCCCAATTCTGCTGAAATAGAGATTATTACGTTATTTTAAAACAATTGTCGTGTATTTGGCAGACGTTCTTACCCAAGGCAAATCATGAGACCCAAGATAGAATATAACTGTTTTTACCCATTTTGTACAGTTGGAGAACCAACGGGGTAAATGACTGGCTGAGGATCACTCAGGGAGTCAGATCTGGTGACTGAACCACCAGGCTTGTGATTTAAAGTCCAGTACCCTAACAGATGTATTTCAAGAGACAATGGTCACATTGTGATGATAATCACTTTGATTTTGAAAGTAGAAGAAATTGGTGTATTGCCAGTGTTTTTTTAATTATATATTGTGTAAGTGTAATGTGGAATAGTTGTGCAAAAGACGTGAATTTGTGTGAGTTATGGGTAAATGTCAGAGGGCTCATATGAACTGTTTTTGTTCATATCTGAGAAACTTAAGTCTCTTTCTCATTTTCAGTTAGAGCTTAATAACCTCTAATAACGTACAGCTGAATGGGAATGCTATATGTATAAATGAGTTTGCTTATTAGGAAATATCACTTTGTGGTAGAATTCAGTATTAATGCTGTGTTTGAAATTTACTATTCTATGTACGAATCATACAATAATGACCAGCTAAAAGAAAAATACTGTTACAGTCTTTAAAGGTGTATCATTTTGTGTTATTGGCACACTTTGTACCATATGAAACTGTCACTAACAGATCTTGAGATCTTGTACAGTACATGCAGGGTGTCAAATAAATAACAGTCTAAGTGGCAAATAAATAAATAATAGTTTAAATGTAATTTTAATTTTAAAGGTGAAGATTTTGAAACATCTCTTATGAGTCTTGAAAAATTAGACCGAGCCTCTCCTGATCTATGGCCAGAACAATGTAAGTCCTATCAGTCTTATTTTTTTCTTTTTTTCTTTGGGAAAATAATTGTTGGATGTGATTATGATTAAAAGTGATTATTCCGATGCTGATTTATTATTTTGTCAGCAGTCTCTGAGTATGTAATATATATGGGTTATAATTAGATATCTACTATGCTAAATCATTCATAGTAACTTTTGCTATAGTATTTTCTCCAATCCTAAAAAAATCACCTTTGAGGGTTAACAAAATAACTCTGAACAGCTATGGTAATATTGAGGAATTATATGTTTTACATGAGGACTAATAAATGTTTTTTTCTTCACCTCCTTTGTTTTTCTTTTTTTTTTTCTTTTTTTTTTCTTTACAGTACCTGGGGTTGCAGAATTTGCTGCCTCTTTTAAGAGTGTGAGTACCTCACCAACATTTTTCTTTCTCTTTCACACACTGGGTTTTTTTTCGGGGGGGGGGGGGGGGGGGGGGGGGGGGGTGCTAAGTACTACCTTAAATTATATAATCAGTCCATTAGTTAGATAATCTTTCTGATGCTTAATTGGCAAAATACAGAGCAGGTACATATTTTATACTATTTATATACTTTCAAATGTATAAATGGTTGGGGATTTTCTTTCCAAAAGATTTGTTTCAAGTCAAATTGCTTATCTATCTATCTATCTATCTATCTATCTATCTATCTATCTATCTATCTATCTATCTATCTATCTATCTATCACAATGTAAAAATTTTCAGAACACCTCAGTTTTTCCACTTTTTCTTTGGATTTAATCAGTTGAAATGCAATGAATGACCTGAGTCAGACCTGGGAATGAGTGCTGTGAGGTGCCTGTCATACAAGCTGATAACCCTCAGAAATTTATCTTCTAATTTGTTTGTGACTTTGGGTCTGCCAGATCTCCTCCTATCCCAGTTTCTTCCAATTTCCATTTGCCTCTGGATTGCGTAGGACACCATAATCACAGACACTTTTTTGGAATTTCTTTAATGAAAGGCCTTTACTTCTAAGGGTAATAATGCTCTGTCTCATTTCATTTGTGAATTGCTGATTTCTTGCCATTATTACTGGAATATTGTTCAAATAATACTTCAGTGGGTGTAGTAACACAGTCTGTTCCAACTCTGCTTTAAGACGGACAGTGGGTTTTTAAGTAATCAACAGAAGGTGAGATACCTGTGCAAATTAGGGATGCACCGATACCACTTTTTTGGAAAATGAGTATGAGTACGAGTACTTGCATTTCAGTACTCGCCGATACCGAGTACTTAATAAAAACATGATTTAAATTTACAGGTAACAGCTTTAGTCATATAATTTAACAAAAAAAACAAGGGACTAGTTTGGAATTAAGAACATTTATTTAAAATGAAAAGCATGTTTTATGCAACATATTACAGAATAAATAATTATAAAAAAAAATTTAAACAGTGACAGTGCAACTCGAGTATTTTTTTCAGTTTGTTGTAAACTCTGCTGCTTTGGACAACACAAGGGGCATTAATAAACATCTTTGCTATTTAGTGCACAATATTTGAATAAACTAACAACATCCACCAACATAGAACTGTGGCAGTCAGTGCAACTGAGGTAGGTATTAACATCAAGTCTAAGACGACTCACTTAATGGAGCCTATTTAGATAAAGTGAGTGGGAGGTTTTTTTTTTAAGAAAAGTAGCTTTTCTGCATTATCAGTAGTCAGCCTGTTTCTGTTTTCATCTATATTGTGTAACACTGAGCTAAAAAGCCTTTCACTTTCCACACTGCTACATGGGGCTGAGAGGTATTTCTGGGCCATTTTAGCCAAAGTGGGGAACCTGATTTTGTTGACACCCCAGTACTTCAGAGGACTGTTTTCACAAGGGCTTGGGGCCTCTCCGAGGTATGTGTCGAGCTCAATGGCAGCACCTGCTGCCAGCGGCTGTGCTGCCTGGGGCTGCTCCTTAGCGATTTCTTCAAATACAGTGTCCAGACTGCTGCTAGTGCTGGCCTGGGCCTTGAGGAACAGTTTAGCAGGAGGTTCTGCAGCTTCTGCCCGACTCCCCTCTGCCTCAGCTCTGGACATCATCTGCAGCTCCTGCTTCAGGTGCAGCTTGGCCTCCGGAGCAGTGTTGTTGGAGAAGAAGCGATCTTTATACCTGAACAAAATTCATGAATGTATTAATATGTGGAAAAATAGGACTGATTTTAGTTTCCCCTAAACCACTGTCACAAATGCCAGCCATTTGGCTTTCTGGTAGTAATAAGGGAAATATATTTCATATTATATATATTGCATACATTTGTATTTGTGTATTTTAGTTACAAAAATATAATATAATATTTCAGATGGAAATTAATCTTACATTTAGTACTGTAGTTTATCATTGAATACCTATAGCACACAGACTTTACCTTGGGTCAAGTATGGTGGAGATGAAGTACAGTGGGTTGGTCTTGACATCACTGAAGCGCTTCTTGACAGCTGCCAGTAAGGTTGCTTTCATTGTCTTGACGCCGTGGTCCTCGTCTGTTTCTCTGTTTAGAAGTCTCACTAGCACAGTCACAGCTGGGATGACATCAGAGGCTAGTGCGTCGTAGCTGCTCACTTTTTTAGTTAGTTCCTCAAAGGGGGCGAGGATGGCAACAGTCTTCTCCATAAGAGCCCATTGGTGAGCGGTGAGATAGTCAGGGAGTTCATGCTCGGACACATACACCCCCAGCACTCGCTTTTGCTCAATGAGGGACTGGAGCATGTAATACGTGCTGTTCCAGCGCGTCTGTACGTCCTGCTGCAGTCTGTTTATTGGCTGGTTGAGCTGTCCCTGAATGTCCTCAAGGCGGGAGTAGGCTAAGGCGGAATATTTAAAATACCCAACTATTTTCCGCCCCACTGCTATCTATCTATCTATCTATCTATCTATAGCATCAGCTATGCTCCTCTGTGCTAATAAGCCCTCGTGAACAGCCAGTTGGAGCGTGTGCGCAACACACGGCAGACTTGGGAGCCCTGCGTCGTTCATGGCTTTAATCATGTTTTTGGCATTGTCACGAAGCACAACATGTACTGATGTTTTAGGTATACCCCATGTCTGGAGCATTTCCTCAAACACATGCGCTATAGCCTGGCTGGTGTGCGAGCCGCGGAATTGTTTCGCATGTAATATGGCTCGTTGCGGCGTGAAACTCTCGTCTATCCACTGGGAGGTTAGGCTAATTAGCGACACGGGGCTAACACTGCTTGTCCAAATATCCGTGGTGAAACTAAACGCAGAGGAGGCTTGCAGTAGGCTGTGGATATGTTTTTTCACGGAGTCATGTAGTTTAGGCAGCTCCGTGTCAGTCATGTAGCAGCGGCTTGGGACATCATATCTGGGCTCCAGAACATGGAGAAGACGCAGGAATCCCACATTTTCTACCTCTGAGAGTGGCTGGTCACTCAATGCAATGTACTCGATAATTGCCTGTGTTATTTTCACAGCACGTGGATTGTCTCTGGACATTTTCTCTCGTCTTGCAATAGTTTGCTGCAGCGTGGGTTGTGTTGGTTTAGAAGCGTGGGTAAACTCTTTTACTCGTCGTGTTGGGATTTTACGTGCTTGATTAAATTACTTGTGTTAAATGCGCTACCTTTTGAGCACCCTCTGGACAATTTCGCTGAGCACAATTTGCAGTCCGCCTTTGTTTTGTCGTCTTCATTCACTTTGAAATAGTTCCACACGGCTGACATGTCTCGCCTCGCCTTCTCCCCGCTCTGAGCTGCAGCCGGGGCCTGGGGGCAGGCACTCGGCGCCTGTGATTAACCCCTTCCACGCCACTCAAACATAGACATTTCTCAGACCGTGGTATCGGTCCCTGGTATCAGGGGACTTTTAACGAGTACGAGTACTTTAGAAAATGTGGTATCGAGGCCGATACCAGATACCGGTATCGGTATCGGTGCATCCCTAGTGCAAATTGTTTGCTTCAACTCGCAAGGCTTAACTTAGTTGCTGCAGAACATGTGTAGGTTGTAACCTGTTAGTTATTCCCTGAAGAAGGACCATTTGTAATATTCTTTTATTTACTTTTTTCAGGTTTTTCTAACCTAAACTTTAAATTTAAGTCTCTGATAGCTTACTGCCTGCCCTTTTACTATTTTGGATCATTTATTGCAGTTCAATTGATTAAATTTGAATAGACACTGGAAAAACTGAGATGTTGTAAAACTTTTGACCGGTAGTGTGTGTGTGTGTGTGTGCGCGGCGCGCGTGTGTGTGTGTGTAATATACTGTACAGTAAAACCTTGATTCTCCATCAGGCGTCAGGACCAAGGTCGTTACAGATTACAAACAAGACAGATAACAAAAAGCTACTTTAAAAATTATATACAGCAGATTAGTTTAACGAATAGTCATACTTATTTACAAAACCTATATTAACAAAATATAATTCAGTATTGACAAAATTAATTAATGTAATATTGGAACAACCAATATAATAAACAAATACAACTCCGAGGTACTAGAGTTTTCTACGTTTTACTTGGAGTCTTTGTTCTGCATCAAATGGTGCCGTTTTATACTTCGTTTTCTGCGTTACGGACCACACCTCCAAAACAATAACCAAAAACTTTCCCTACCAATCAGTTTACCTTCTGTCACTCATGTTGTTTATTTCTGTACCGCATACTTCTTTCCACTGCACATTCCTTTTTTCTCTTAATTTCTCCTGTCACTTATCTCCTAAGTGGCGTAAGAGGCGTGTTTGCCCCTTACAGAACAGAAGCCCTTCACCCAGTTCCATCACATGCACAACATTCCACCCTTTCTGCTCCCCCCAGACCATCTCCAGCTGCCTGCATATTACAATATATTAACAAAACATAATGTAACAGAATTTAAAAAGAAAATTACAATACAGAAGAACATTAACATTAATACAGAATAACATTACAGTCAGTGGTTTCTTTTTTCAATATGCATTTTAATTTTGTCGGCATCACGCTTTATATCGTTCACTGTTGTTCTTACTACTCCATAAATTGAAGCAATACTTGAAGCACTTTTGCCATTTCATAAATGTTTAATAATTTCAATTGTTTGTGACAGCTCCAACACAACACGCTTACTTTTATCAGCCATAACAATGTACAGTATAGTAGATTAATTATAACAAAAGACAAAACTATGAAATGCTATTAAAACTGAAGGTATGTAGCTGACATTGTGATTTCAAAATGTGGCATGAAACCTGGTGCTGGGGAAGAACACTGCACATCAGCACAAGCAGCAGTAGTAGTACAGTAATAGGTAGGCAGTGTTTTTTTTCTTTCTTTGGCCCTGATGGGTAACAGAGACCAACGGTAAATTGAGTGATGAATAATCAAGGTTTTACTGTAAATATATATATATATATATATATATATATACAATTGTGGCACATGTGTTTTTAATAAAAATATTTATTTCTTGTTTTTTATTATTTTTATTATTATTGTTATTTGCTTTGTTTTTCTTTGAATGAACTTGTTTCAATTAAAAGTTAGATGTCTCTCATTTTTTCAGTGCAAGATGACAGTTCTTCAGCAAAGAGTAATTTTCTTCTAACCCTTCTTACTAATTTTTACAAGGGGTGCCAATAATAGTGGATGGCATTGTGTGTGTGTGTATGTATATATATATATATATATATACAGTGGTGTGAAAAACTATTTGCCCCCTTCCTGATTTCTTATTCTTTTGCATGTTTGTCACACAAAATGTTTCTGATCATCAAACACATTTAACCATTAGTCAAATATAACACAAGTAAACACAAAATGCAGTTTTTAAATGATGGTGTTTATTATTTAGGGAGAAAAAAAATCCAAACCTACATGGCCCTGTGTGAAAAAGTAATTGCCCCCTTGTTAAAAAATAACCTAACTGTGGTGTATCACACCTGAGTTCAATTTCCGTAGCCACCCCCAGGCCTGATTACTGCCACACCTGTTTCAATCAAGAAATCACTTAAATAGGAGCTGCCTGACACAGAGAAGTAGACCAAAAGCACCTCAAAAGCTAGACATCATGCCAAGATCCAAAGAAATTCAGGAACAAATGAGAACAGAAGTAATTGAGATCTATCAGTCTGGTAAAGGTTACAAAGCCATTTCTAAAGCTTTGGGACTCCAGCGAACCACAGTGAGAGCCATTATCCACAAATGGCAAAAACATGGAACAGTGGTGAACCTTCCCAGGAGTGGCCGGCCGACCAAAATTACCCCTAGAGTGCAGAGACGACTCATCCGAGAGGTCACAAAAGACCCCAGGACAACGTCTAAAGAACTGCAGGCCTCACTTGCCTCAATTAAGGTCAGTGTTCACGACTCCACCATAAGAAAGAGACTGGGCAAAAACGGCCTGCATGGCAGATTTCCAAGACGCAAACCACTGTTAAGCAAAAAGAACATTAGGGCTCGTCTCAATTTTGCTAAGAAACATCTCGATGATTGCCAAGACTTTTGGGAAAATACCTTGTGGACTGATGAGACAAAAGTTGAACTTTTTGGAAGGCAAATGTCCCGTTACATCTGGCGTAAAAGGAACACAGCATTTCAGAAAAAGAACATCATACCAACAGTAAAATATGGTGGGGGGTAGTGTGATGGTCTGGGGGTTGTTTTGCTGCTTCAGGACCTGGAAGGCTTGCTGTGATAGATGGAACCATGAATTCTACTGTCTACCAAAAAATCCTGAAGGAGAATGTCCGGCCATCTGTTCGTCAACTCAAGCTGAAGCGATCTTGGGTGGTGCAACAGGACAATGACCCAAAACACACCAGCAAATCCACCTCTGAATGGCTGAAGAAAAACAAAATGAAGACTTTGGAGTGGCCTAGTCAAAGTCCTGACCTGAATCCAATTGAGATGCTATGGCATGACCTTAAAAAGGCGGTTCATGCTAGAAAACCCTCAAATAAAGCTGAATTACAACAATTTTGCAAAGATGAGTGGGCCAAAATTCCTCCAGAGCGCTGTAAAAGACTCATTGCAAGTTATCGCAAACGCTTAATTGCAGTTATTGCTGCTAAGGGTGGCCCAACCAGTTATTAGGTTCAGGGGGCAATTACTTTTTCACACAGGGCCATGTAGGTTTGGATTTTTTTTTCTCCCTAAATAATAAAAACCACCATTTACAAACTGCATTTTGTGTTTACTTGTGTTATATTTGACTAATGGTTAAATGTGTTTGATGATCAGAAACATTTTGTGTGACAAACATGCAAAAGAATAAGAAATCAGGAAGGGGGCAAATAGTTTTTCACACCACTGTATATATAGTATATAGGGTGGCGCAGTGGGTAGCGCTGCTGCCTCGCAGTTAGGAGACCCAGGTTCGCTTCCCGGGTCCACTCTGCATGGAGTTTGCATGTTCTCCCCGTGTCTGTGTGGGTTTCCTCCTGGTACTCCGGTTTCCTCCCACAGTCCAAAGACATGCAGGTTAGGTGCATTGGCGATTCTACATTGTTCCTAGTGTGTGGGTGTGTGTGGGTGTGCCCTGCGGTGGGCTGGTGCCCTGCCCAGGGTTTGTTTCCTGCTTTGCGCCCTGTGTTGGCTGGGATTGGCACCAGCAGACCCCCGTGACCCTGAAGTTAGGATATAGCGGGTTGGCGGATGGATGGATGGATGGATGGATATATATATATATATATATATATATATATATATATATATATATATATATATATTGTGAAAGATTAAGGGTCTCCGTGACCCCTTGAACCCTCAGATCAGACGTCAAACACCAGATAAAAATCCAATTATTATTTATTTTATAATAATAATGTACACCAAGCACCCTTCTCTCCACAATACTCATAAATAAATCAATAAACAAATACCAATCCTCCACTCCCAGACGCGTTGCCACCCTTCCACCCAGCTCAGCTCCCCGTCTGGGATTTCCCATAGTCCTTTTATAGTCCTTGACCCGGAAGTGTTTCGCCCTCTCTGTCCACGTGATTAGGAACACTTCCGGGTCATATAAAAACTCTTCTTCACCCCTGAGGCGCGTCGTTTCTTCCTGTCATGTGATCATGACGCACCTCCGGGATATAGGGCACGTAAGTGTCCGACAGCCTCCTTACAGCGACTCCTGGAGGCCCCCATGGTATCCAGCAGGGCTGTGCATATAAACTACAGAGTCCATGATGCCCTGCTGGAATTCGGGGCACGTTCATGCTGCCGGGAGAGCTCCTCCTGGCGGCCTGGGGGTGAGGGCCGGAGTAAAAAGCCGGCAATCCTTCACAATATATATATATATATATATATATATATATATATATATATATATATATTTAATACAGTATATATGAGGTGGGCAAAGTAGGTTTACAGTTGTTCGTATGGGTAAAACACATACAGGTTATGATTGCTACACTAATAATAAGAAGAAGACAAATAATACAAATAAATAATATAATAATATAAACATAGATAATACAAGAATAAACTCTGTGTTTTGTTTACTTACTTACTTTGCTTACCATATAGATTTATAAATATGTGTGTATGTATGTACAGTTTAATGCAAAGTTGACTCACTCTCTCATCAACAAAAACCCTATTTCCCATTTAGCTTAAAAGCTGAAAATTGGCAAGATGGTACATGTAGGGCACTAGGTATCCACTAAGGAAGGACATTTCGCTATAATAAAATTTAGGTGTAAAATCCCCCACAACAGAAAAACTAAATACCCCAAAATCCCAAAACAGTGCTATTGCTGATTTGATTAAAATTTGGTGACTTTATAGAAAAAAAATAGCTTTAACATGCTTTTTTTCTAGTTAAGTTTTTAATTTGTCAGTATTTATTAGTATTATGCTAACTTCAATGCTCTGCACTGTGCAGCAAGCATGCTTTACACAATTGAATTACTGAGCAGATGCGATTGACCGACCAAACAGCAACACTAAAGAAGAGGTGGTGTCCTGAACAAGAACAGAGATGTGGTCACGTTTGGCATCTAAGTATGAAAGGAGTATGGAAGAAGAAAGTTTTGCGAGGGTCAAGGAAGATCTGAATGTCAGTGGTTAGTAAGCATTCTAAACCTCACATGCCGGTGCCAGACACTGTGGTTGTGAGTAGGTGTTGTTTTGGTATAAACAAAAAGAGATTGAGAGTAAAGTAAAGGTGGAATTGGTGTCCTCAGATCCAAGATCAGCCAGGAGCAATGTAGTTGCACTGGAAGGTTAGGGGCTTCAGAGTCTTAAGCCCTTGATCTGTCTGCACCCTGCCCCTGATCTTTTTCTCGATTTATATACATGACAATACCAGTAAGCCTGTTTTTTCCATCATATACATGATAGCCCCTGCTCAATGTTACACATTATATAAACATGCGTCATAGCCCAAAGGGACTCTCCCACCCACACATGACAGTAACAGAGGTGGCTAAGACCCTGATACCTTCAAATCCTAGAAACGCTCCTGGAATGACAACGTCAGTTTATACTTAAATGTGTAACCCCAGTGAGATTCTCCATTGCAATATTCATTTGCAGCTATAAACTTTGAAAGGGGACCCCAACCCACTGACCTTTTGAAATCATTTACATTTACATGTGTATGTTTATTTTGAAAGAGGAATGACCCTCTCCTCTCCACTCTCTGAAATTCTTTGCATTGGTGCTTGAAGTGGGCTTCTCAATATTTTGTTTTGATTATCAGCACTCTTAAATAAGTACCGGCAGTCTTTTCTAGTGTATTGGCTCTCATCATGGTTTTCCATTCTATTCTGTCTACATCCAGCCCTCAAACAGGGAGCTGGTAACTCCAAAGGAGACTCCCATATCCCTGCCTCTTTGATCACATCGCTTAAATCTCGCACTAACCCAGCACCACTCTTAGATTGTCTCACTTGAATTTCTAATAACAAAGCCTCAGAAGCTACTGCTTGCACTCTTCACATTAACACATCAGTGTAACACATAAGGTACCAGCATTTACATGTATCTACTTCAAGCAGTGCTTTCAATATAGATTCACCACTGTGCAATTTAAGGGGGGGGGGGGACCCTATACAACTCACAACATGGTAAGAAATACTGTACTTGAGTGAACGATGAGAACAAATGAAATTATAATAATATTTACTCAAATTTCACATTATTCCTACTGATTACCTGTTCCAATTGAAAAGAATACATTTCCCTTTAAGGCTTTGTTTTGCAATTACCTTCAAATCAAATTACTAGGAAAAGCAGGAATTCAAAGTTAGCAATAATATTATATCCCTTAATGTAATTGCTGCACCCTAGAGGGCGCAGTAGTCCTCCATATTAACGGCTGACTACTCATCTAACATTTATGCAATGTTTTAATATACTGTATATATCTGTCCCTTATTTTTAAAAATGTCCTTTACCCTGAATTAATAATAGTGTAGAATATATTAGTTGGATAAATGAATTAAGGCTAATTACTAATCTCTAACTTGTCTAAAATAGGGAAGTGAAAAATCAATTTCAGTTTAAGTTATCATTATTGAACTCTCTTCACTAAACATAGGCCAAAAACATTTACATATACAAATAAAAATATTATAGGATGCCTATTTTCCAACGGCTTAGCAAGGTTTATGATATTGCTTCCCTTAATTAGGAATTTTTAAACACCTTCCGCACATAGGACTGTTGGGAGATTTTATTTTATATTCTTCATCTGATTGCTGAATCATATACAAAATATTCATGAACTAAGTGGCTTCGCCTACAAATTTTCATAAGACAATGAACCTTGGTTATAGTGCTGGGGGTTAATCGGATGTATCGGCATGTAAACGTATGTACTTTTCTGTATGTTTTTTTTTTTTTTCCAACCCTGATGCTAATAACATTATAATACTAAGCAGGCTGACAGTGGAGCTGGAACTAAAGTAAACAAGGACACTCTGCTAAAGAATACCCTGCTTGTTACAGCTTTATTACTGACAAATATTGAGAAATAAAATCACGTCGGCTAATTTTCTTTTTGTATATCATCGCCAGTCAAGGCAGTTTTGAGATTTTGTGAGATTTAGTTTTTCTGTTTTCTAGAAGGGGGTCATACCCTAAATACTACTAATATTGAAATGTCCTTTCTTAGGAGATACCTACTGATTTTGGTGTACCAAATAGGGAAATTGTTTTAGTTAATGAGTGAGTAAGCCTGGCAACTTTGCAATATATACAGTATACAGTGTGTAGATGTACATACTTTTTACTTTTAATAGTGAATTCCAAACATTTTGGTTTTGCACTATCTATTTTTTCCACTCTGTCTGTGAATATATGTGCAGGAGAAAATGTACTGAAGTTCAGCTTAGCTATGTTAGCAAACTGGATAATGTTGTTCTAGTATCAAATGGATGACATTTTAACTCAACATGTCTGATCTAAACTTTTTTACTTGTGATTTTAAATAGTACTCAAAGAATCAATATTTGTGACATCCCTAATTTAATGATATGTTTGATTTAGTAAAGAAGAAAAAAATTTACAGCTTTGTATGTTAAAAAGGAATATTTTGAAATAAGCTCTGATCCAGTGCTTGCCAAACGTTTTCCAGAATGAACCCTCAAGTTCTTCCAAATTTCTGCTTGAGGATATTCGAGGATTGACACCTGAGTTTAACACCAGAAATTCAAAGAGGGGATAAAAGAACTCCAGGGTACACTGTTTAACTCTAAGCATTATAATAAGAAAGGGCACCACATATAAGTGCAATGGTACAGCTCAAGATCTGGCAGGAAAACTCCAAGGTCATACTTGCTGCAAATCAATGTGGAGTGTTTAAATACAGGTCTTTTTTATCACATTCAATATATATATATTATATATATATATATATATATATACATATATATATATACATACATATATATATATACATATATATATATATATATATATATATATATATATATATATATATATATATATATATATATATATATATATATATATATATATATATACATATATATATATATATATATATACATATATATATATATATATATATATATATATATATACATACATACATACATACATACATACATACATATATATATACATACATACATACATACATACATACATACATACATATATATATATATATATATATATATATATATATATATATACATACATATATATATATATATATATATATATATACATATATACATATATATATATATATATATATATATATATATATATATATATATATATATATACATATATATATATATATATATATATACATATACATATATACATATATATATATATATATATACATATATATATATATATACATATATACATATATATATATATATATATATATACATATATACATATATATATACATATATATATATATATATATATATATATATATATATATATATACATATATATATATATAGAAATATATATATACATATATAGATAGATAGATAGATAAATAATGGTTACTTAACATTAGACCATTACTTAAGAAATATAGGAAAACTAAGGTGGGAATCAATTTTATAAAACCAATCTAGATATAAAAAACATGGATATACAGTAGATAGCCAGTAAGTCAAAGAATCTCTAATATTGTTGAAATCTGGTAATAATTAAGAGTAATGGTATCTTGCAATTTTGTGTATCTGTGAATCCCATTTTTGTAAAGAGCTTTGTTTTTAAGTATTGCATTTTTTTGAAGGCTGTAGTTTATACCTCATGCATATTTAAAATAAGCAGGTGAAAACATTCGATAATTTACATGTGCACTTTGGGCAAAAATGTAAAAAATATTACTTACAGGATATATAAAAAGCATATACTGTACAAGCTTACGTGAAACACCGAAAGTATATAAGCTATGTTTGAATGTATTTGAATAAATCTTCATTTCTAATAAGCTGGTAATTTTTTTTTTTGTGGTTCTGCTTCAGATTTCTTTTTTCTTCACTGAAATTTTAAATTAGTTTTAAAATGTTTTAATTTCAATCAGAGCATTATCTTCTCAGCACCCCTCAAGCTGCATTGTGAAACCCAGCTTGGAAAGCACTGCTCTAAACTTAAATGGTAGCTAATTTAGAGATCTAAGAAAATGACTTATATGCTCATGTCATCCTGGTTTTAGCAGTGATTCCTGCAGCAGTATTTTGAAATAGTTGCAGGATGGATATTGATGTATTTGAATAGTATGCAAGTGAAAAAAGCATTGCAGTAGTCAATTCCTCTTGAAGTAAATGCACAAATTCATTTTTCTGTTTCTAGCATAATGAAAAAAATCCTAAAGTTTAATTCTGTTTGTTTGCTGGAAAAAGTAGGTCTTTGATTGTAGTATATAAAGGTTAGGCCAGTATGAAACATAATTCAGTTCCTTCAGATAACACATACATTTTTATCATTGATCACTTTTCTTTTTTGTCTGGTAGCCCATTACTAACTCTCCACCCAAGTGGATGGCTGAATTAGAAAATGATGACATTGAAATGTTAAAAGGTAATTTTATTTTTTCTTATATTTCCAATATACTTTTATTGGTCTTCTATGTGCAGGGTAGTGTTTAAGTTTAAGATAACTTAAGATAACGTAAATTATATTGTTTATACAGGACATATTTTACTTTCCTATTAATAAACAGGTAGTAAACTGGTAAAAGCAGAAGGAAACCTATTTAACATACAGAGATAATTAGTAAGTTGTACCATTTAATATTATTATACTTCAAATTTAGGACAGAATTTAACATTAACACACATCTGAATTCAAATGATATGCCAATAGGGTGTAATCAATTTGCATTTATTGCTTACTTTTATATCAGGGCCCAATTTCCCTCTGGGGACAAATAAAGTTCTTTCTTTCTTTCTTGTAGTTGTTTCATCTTCAATTTTGTCAATTTCAGAGTGCTCAGAAAAGAAAAAATGAACATTACATTTAAACAGAAATCAATTAATACAGAACACCTACCCACAGCATAAATAATCAGGCTATAGCATTTTTCATTTATATATTTTTTTCCATAAGTCACTGTGCTTAAAGTATGTAATTCTGTTATACAGTACATACTCAAAAAGTATAACTGTAACATGTATTAATACTGTTGCATCTATCTATCTATCTATCTATCTATCTATCTATCTATCTATCTATCTATCTATCCATCTATAAGTGATGAAAATGGTGTCACTAGGAAAAATGGGAAGTGGGTAGATTTCTTGCGAGAAACAGGAAAATTACAGGAAGGCATTTCTTTGGACTTGAGCGTTCTTCTAAAAACAATTTTCCTCAGTTTTCAAGGCTGTACCTTGAACTTTAAGCAGTAGCACTCTCTCCTTGTTCAGAAGCAGACACAGATGGAAGTCTGAGGACAACGTGATGGTGCTTCACTTTCCACTAACGTCCTCCTCAGGTGCACTTCAAAGCAGACATGCTGATCTGATGCATCCAGGCTTATAAGTATCTCTGCTTGTGAGAAGGGAACAGTGCCACTTCCAAAAGTTCAAGATTCCATTGCTATGTATGTGTGTCCTCTTTTTAACAGCAATAAATGGAAAGCAGCATCTAACCAAATATTACACAAGCGAGCTTTGTGGGTACAAACAGGTGATCAGTGAGTCCTGACTGACAGGGCAACTTCAGTGTGCAGATGGCAGGGGATCAGATCACCCCTAACCAGACTATGTTGACCAATTACACAGCAACTGTTGCTTTTGTTGTGTCTGTTCAATTGCACTTATTATTTTTCACCCTTGGTGAATGACATAATGGTTTGATCTTTGAAGTCAAATGTAAATGTTGAAACTTCAGAAATGGCAGTAAAAGAAATTGAAATGAGGCAGTACTATATTAAGTGATGCTGCTTCATAGATCCAGGGTCCTATGTTTGAATCAGCGCTCACGCTTTCATTTTTTTGTTTGCACTTTCATTGTTCTTTGTGCTTTTTTTGTTTGTGCTTTCATTTTTAATTTTTTTAATTTTTTCTTTTATTTTCATTTTTCCTTGTTTGAGCTTCATTTTTTTTCGTGCTTTCAATTTTTTGTTTGCGTTTTATTTTTGTTTGCCTTTTGTTTGAATAGGACTAAAGTATTGCATCAAATTTTATTTTTAGAATAAAAGAAGAACTCTATTTGACCAGTTGATATGAGGCATACTGTAGCACAATGTACCAATCTCATAAAATATAGCTTTAATTTCTTGTTTTAAATTCATTTTCCTTTTTCCATTAAGGATTGCTATTTTTCTTCTATTTGTCTAAATAACAAAATAGCAAGATTATAATGTTTGACTAGAAAAGCAACTACTTGTCTGTATATTCTTTAATTAGAACTTGGAAGTCTTACAACAGCAAATCTAATGGAGAAAGTCAAGGGATTACAGAATCTTGCTTACCAACTTGGACTAGAGGAATGTAAGTATTATTTTAATTTTGTCAAAAATAGTGTGCTGTTAAGACTGGATTTCTAACACCTGAGTTACCATTTATAAGATTTGATTAGAATGTTGACAGGAGACACATAAAATGATCTTGCATGTTTTTCTGGATTGTACTGAGTGAGCTGTATAGAATGGTCATGACATGTCAATTTCTAACCTGCTTAATTGATGGCAAGGTGGCAGAGGGCTGGGAACCTATCCCAGCTAGTAAAGGATGCAAAACAAACACAAACCCTGGACAGGGCACCAGTCCATCGCAGAATGAGCACACCCACACACACCACTAATTCACCTTTTGGACAGTGGGAGGAAACTAGAGCACTTAAAGGAAATCTATGTAGTGATGGGGGAGAACATGCAAACTTCTTGCAGGAAAAACCCAGGACACAAACCCTGATCTTCTTACTGCAAGGCAATGGCACTAGAATAATCCTACTTAGTGTTTTCTTGATGAATAGTAGTCCTGAGGATGAGTCTAAAATGGACATGTGCACAGTATAGCATTTCCAGCAAAGAGGGTCAGTAACAATATAGCAGGTTTTATTACAAATCATGACTAAATTAAGTATATTTGAATTCTGTTGTATGTCTGTACTGCTCTGTGTAGGAAGTACCTTTGAAACAAGCAGTTGAATGTTAAAACCTTTAGGTTTTGCTTGGAACTGTTTAATGCAAATGTATACTGGTAATAAGAGCCTTTCTATTTTTGCAAGAACAAAATAAAGCTGTATGATAAACAAAATTAAAAAATGCTGACTCCAATTATTTATTCACAATGTGGTTTAATTTACATTTGTCAAGGTCTGAATATTTTGAAGCCCTAGCCCTAAGGTGAAAGTGTGTTGTGTGGCAATCAGTTTCAATTATATACTCATTTTTCTCACATTACATGGTGACAGTTGTCATGAATGTTGAATGAACATTTACTGGGAGTTGGAGGTTAGCATTGTGCACTTCCAAGATCATGTATGATCTATTTTATAGCCAGTGACTATGACGTTAGAGTAGGCTTAAACTTTTGGAATGCTAGAATTTAGTATAGCAAAACATATTCAGAAAATTGATTTTGGTGAAATAAACAGACATCACCTTTGTAATTAAAAAATATTTCCAAAATGTCAGTTTAAATTTAACAGTATACATATACTGTATAGTAGAAGCAGTATTTTGTACATATAGTGCAGCCTGTCCATTTAGCTTATTAAAGAAGAATTACATTAAAGGTAATGTTTAAATACTTCTTTAATAACAATATCTGTAAAGAATTTCTGTACTACTAAGTTTAAATGCATCATTTCACTTTACAGATCACAGTTTACTTCTGAACCTTTACAAAGGTTGGACTTGACTTTCTGTAAATAACCTAGACCGGATAAAATCTTATTTAACTTGAAGACACGATTTTGGTAATCATCCATGCCTTTAAAAAATAATCTGTTTAAACTGATGCTTTTTTCTCGCTGATGCTACATGCTCCCACAATTCCAGATTACAGTGCATCCGGAAAGTATTCACAGCACATCACTTTTTCCATATTTTGTTATGTTACAGCCTTATTCCAAAATGGATTAAATTCATTTTTTTCCTCAGAATTCTACACACAACACCCCATAATGACAACGTGAAAAAAGTTTACTTGAGATTTTTGCAAATTTATTAAAAATAAAAAAATTGAGAAAGCACATGTACATAAGTATTCACAGCCTTTGCCATGAAGCTCAAAATTGAGCTCAGGTGCATCCTGTTTCCCCGGATCATCCTTGAGATGTTTCTGCAGCTTAATTGGAGGCCACCTGTGGTAAATTCAGTTGATTGGACATGATTTGGAAAGGCACACACCTGTCTATATAAGGTCCCACAGTTGACAGTTCATGTCAGAGCACAAACCAAGCATGAAGTCAAAGGAATTGTCTGTAGACCTCTGAGACAGGATTGACTTGAGGCACAAATCTGGGGAAGGTTACAGAAAAATTTCTGCTGCTTTGAAGGTCCCAATGAGCACAGTGGCCTCCATCATCTGTAAGTGGAAGAAGTTCGAAACCACCAGGACTCTTCCTAGAGCTGGCTGGCTATCTAAACTGAGCGATCAGGGGAGAAGGGCCTTAGTCAGGGAGGTGACCAAGAACCTGATGGTCACTCTGTCAGAGCTCCAGAGGTCCTCTGTGGAGAGAGGAGAACCTTCCAGAAGGACAACCATCTCTGCAGCAATCCACCAATCAGGCCTGTATGGTAGATTGGCCAGACGGAAGCCACTCCTTAGTAAAAGGCACATGGCAGCCCGGCTGGAGTTTGCCAAAAGGCACCTGAAGGACTCTCAGACCATGAGAAAGAAAATTCTCTGGTCTGATGAGACAAAGATTGAACTCTTTGGCGTGAATGCCAGGTGTCACATTTGGAGGAAACCTGGCACCATCCCTACAGTGAAGTATGGTGGTGGCAGCATCATGCTGTGGGGATGTTTTTCAGCGGCAGGAACTGGGAGACTAGTCAGGATAAAGGGAAAGATGACTGCAGCAATGTACAGAGATATCCTGGATGAAAGCCTGCTCCATAGCGCTCTTGACCTCAGACTGGAGCGACGGTTCATCTTTCAGCAGGACAACGACCCTAAGCATACAGCCAAGATATCAAAGGAATGGCTTCAGGACAACTCTGTGAATGTCCTTGAGTGGCCCACCCAGAGCCCAGACTTGAATCCGATTGAACATCTCTGGAGAGATCTTAAAATGGCTGTGCACTGACGCTTCCCATCCAACCTGATGGAGCTTGAGAGGTGCTGCAAATTGGAATGGGCGAAACTGGCTAAGGATAGGTGTGCCAAGCTTGTGGCATCATATTCAACAAGACTTGAGGCTGTAATTGCTGCCAAAGGTGCATCGACTAAGTATTGAGCAAAGGCTGTGAATACTTGTGTACATGTGATTTCTCAGTTTTTTTATTTTTAATAAATTTGCAAAAACCTCAGGTAAACTTTTTTCACGTTGTCATTATGGGGTGTTGTGTGCAGAATTCTGAGGAATAAAATGAATTTAATCCATTTTGGAATTACAAAATGTGGAAAAAGTGATGCGCTGTGAATACTTTCCGGATGCACTGTATAAATGAGCATTCTGCCAGTTTTCCTAACTATTACAGATGATACACTCTTGTATGTATCCTTAACACCAGATGATGCTAATACTGGAGAACTCCTGACTGATTAATTGATTGATTTTTGTGAGAATCTAGGCACTACTCTGAATTTTGGTCTGATTTTAAGATATTGAAACATTGATCATGATTTTGTTTTTTTCATACTCTTGCAAGTCACTTTTCCTTGGACTGCTGTGACTTACTTTTTAATGGACTTCAAGCTGCAACTTATACAAAATATTTTAGCCAAAGTATTACCATAAAACTACAAAGTAGACCTTATTAACTGTTTTGGAATTTTTGCATTTGTTACTAGAAGTCAGGAGATTGGAGGTAGGGGATCAATACAGTATTCTTTTAAAATATTTTTTGCTGATGACTATTTTCATTATTTTTTGCTTTTTGCTTTTTTGGTTCAATTTTGGGAATTCAGAAGCATTGCGTTTTATTGTGAACTTGTATTGCCTATCCATTCCCATAGACGAAGCACCATTTACTTTAGCACTGTTGCAGATATTGCTAAACCAAGTGCTTTTCTATATTTCAGTTAAGCGTCTGGGTTCAGTATGGTTTCATAGTCTTACAGAAAAAAAGAGCTTAATTTCAAACATGCAACTCTCAACCCTTGAGATCCTTTTTTTCTGGGATATGAAAGTTTAATTTATTGTGAAAATAGCATGTTAATGATGTAGTGATATATGCTAAATATGAGTGGTCACAGATCTAGCACAGAGAATGTTAAATTTAATTTTCCACCAAAAAGTGATCATTCTTATATCTATTATCCACCCTGTGTTGTTTGTGAATGAATGGGCTCCCAAATCTTTAATTCAAAAAAGTGATGTTGTTTGTATACGCTTCACTGTTGTGCACAAGAGGATTCTCCAGAAATAGTTCCTTTAACAATATTTTAACATATATACACACTTGGAATGTTGTGGTATATGACAAGATACTGACATTTAGATTATGATATATGATTAATTTGAGATTTTTCAGTGATTTTTTTGATATTCTTTGCCATTGGTTAAACTTTTTACCCATTCAAGCCCATTATATCAAGAATTTTGCTATTTTCATTCTCCAGTAAAACAGGACATTACAAAATTTTCTCGGCCATTGCCACACACATTGTTGTGTGAGTAACTATACAAAAATGTGTACCTTTTGTGCAGAAAATACATTTCAGTGAATGATTATATATTTTTAAAGGATTATTTTAACCATGAAACAGTTTAATCTCAATTATTGACTGATAGTCCTATTACAAGCATAAGAGATGACTGATAGTCCTATTACAAGCATAAGAGATCACCTCAGGTTAGATGAGGTTAGATGAAATAATTATAGTATTTGTGTTATGCACCATAACCAAGAATTCCAGTCTTACTAAGGAAATGTCTGAGACACCTAAAATCAGTTTTCAAAATTAAAAAAAAGTTTTTGGAGAGATGAATTGACTTGAGATTTATATTTATTAGGTTTAAGAGAGTGACACATTTTGTGTATATGGACACGATATATATTCTGACATAATTTATATGAAATTGGGAGTAATAAATATATTGTAGAATTGAACTGCAATTATTAGTATAATGTAAGCATTTTTGAAAAATCACTATCATTGTACTGTGGCGTAAGTGTGGTGATAACATCTTATAGTGTGTCTCTAGCAATTCCCACCCCTGTTGGCTGCTTATCTAAATATCTAGAAAAACTATTTCAAAATCTGAACTAATAAAGCATTCAATGGTTTGGCATCTTCATGTTATAGTATGGGGCAGTTGAGAGCTTATGCAAAATATAGCAGAAGAAAATCTGCTTCAGACCAGTTCTACAAGATGCAACCTTTTTATTTTAATACACTTCAGCTATAAACTGTATTTACCAGCATAAGGGCATCTTTCAGCTGAACTCATTTTGTTCATGTGTGAAATGGACATGCTTGGATAAAATGATGTAATTTTAAGAAGTATACTTGAAGATTTAGAATGTGGATTACTGTACACAAATTTTCTGAAAATTAGTTGGAATCCATTTTAATATAAATGTTATTTCAGAAGCAGCCATTTGTACTACTCTAAGTACGGGGAAAAGGACATTTTGTAATCATTATTCTGCAAGAATCAGGAATTAAACCGAAGTATCATCATCTTGCAGTTATTATAAAAAGACTGTAAAATAGACGGAACGATAGTGCTTTATTTGCCCCAGGGGGGAATTTTGCTTTTACAGAAGCTTAAGAAATATACTGTAGAATTATTATAACAAACAACAGCAACAGCCACACTCAAAGACATGAGAATTACAAAAAAGAAGAAGAAAGAAAAACTTATAACTTATCTAATGGTGAAAGAGCATTCACAGAGAGGCATTATAAAATGTGTATTGCTGTAGGTATAAAGGAGCCTCAGCAGCATTTTTTGATGCACTTCTACAGAGTAATTTGTTGGCTATAAGTACTCAAAGGTAGTGTGTATGTGTAGCATTATTAATAATGGCCATTACTTCAGTCTTACTTTTCCAAGTAGTCTAGTGACCATTGAAAGATTACTTCTGGGGCACTTCTTAAAATTCCAGAGCACACAACCTTCTAAGGTCTGTCTAGTTGCATTATGGGTTCCACTGGCCACCTTCTGCTACTTACCCATGTAATCTTTACTTTCATTTTTTGAAAGAAAGTTCACCAAGTACTTCTTCTTTTTTCCTCGGTCATTTAACCCTGGCACCACTCTGCCAGGCCATTGCCCTCTCACAACAGGTTTAGGGTAACATAAGACATAAAGACAAGTTTATGTTAGGCTTCTTCACCTGAGTGCATAGCTCAATAGATATGACGTTCATTCTGAAACAAGTAAGGCAGCAACCGAACCAAGATTCAGTGTGTGGTTAAGCTGCTCTAGCAGAAGTATTCTGTGCTATTTGTATTCTGTTATTTATCAGGGCAGAGCAGTAATCAAAAAGTGTGCAACAGTAGAGGAAAGAAATGTAATCGAAACATTTTCAGTGTAAAATAAAGCGATGGGCATGGTCTTTGAAGGTGTTTATATGCTTTGGCAAAAAAGACTGAGATTAGTCTATTGTCACTTTATAGTCTTAAGACATAATAAACAATAACATGAATTAATCGATGGTGAAAATCATTTCTTTATTTTATGCAATTATTTTCCCTTGCTGATATATTAAGGTAATTTGAACAAATTTAAAATTGCACCAGTGGGTAACATGCTTTCTGCTGTTGGCAACCACTGGGTGGCTCTGGTGACTTAAACATGCCATTGCTGAATATGTGCAGGGTAACCAAGACCTCAACACTAAAGCAGCTTGGCAACACAAAAATAAGTCAGTGATTAACATCTATCCAGCCATGTTCCTAACCCGCTTATGGAGGGGAAGGGTTTGGGACAGGTGGGGCCTATCCCAGTAAGCTTAAGGCACAAGGCAGGAATAATCCTCCAAAAGGGGACCAGTCCATCACAGGGGGAAATACACACACAAGGGCCAATTTACAAACATCTATTCATATACACTACATCCTTTTGACTGTTGGAGGAAATCAGAGCACTTTGTAGCAGTGCTGAGCTATATGTTCTTACATGGAACTACTGTTTTTAGGGTAAAAGGCATATGTCTGAGAAATGTTGCGTTAAGACTCTGCCTCTGAATAGACACTGTTTGTGTATTAACTACATAAATCTTTTATTTCAATGGTTTTTATATACATTTTAGTTATCTGAAACATTATATTAAAATTTTTATTTTGAAACAGTATATTGCTCTGCGGCAGCACAGTGGCGCAGTGCAGCTGCCTCGTAGTTAGGAGACCCATGTTCGCTTCCCAGGTCCTCCCTGCGTGGAGTTTGCATGTTCTCCCCGTTTCTGCGTGGGTTTCCTCCAGGTGCTCCGGTTTCCTCCCACAGTCCAAAGACATGCAGGTTAGGTGCATTGGTGATCCTAAATTGTCCCTAGTGTGTGCTAGGTGTGTGTGTATGTGTATGTGTGCGTGTGCGTGCCCTTCCCGGGGTTTGTTTCCTGCCTTGCGCCTTGTGTTTGCTGAGATTGACCCTAGCAGACCCCCGTGACCCTGTAGTTAGGATATAGCAGGTTGGATAATGGATGGATAGATGGATATAGCTCTGCTTTACTTCTCTTTCTGACATTTGATGATTAAAACCTTTCCCTAACTAAACAGAATATTAATTTGTCACTGTATAGCAATAAAATTAAAAGAAGATACAGAAGCAAATTTGCATTACAAACTTATAGGCCCTTGTGCAAGAATTAGGATCTGAGTGGCACAATTTCATTTGGAACAAAATGCTAGAACTGACCCATTATCTTGAATGCTGCTATTGTACACTTTGGTATATGTATAAAAATAAAGGGTCTTCTTAACTTCTCAAGGAACTAAATTAGTAACATGAAATGACCATTCTTCCTTCCATTTTTCATTTTATAAATGTGCCTTTTCCAATATCGAATCATGTGGTAATAGTGGATTTATATGTCAGTGTTAACTGTGAATGAGTAGCATGCCATCTTATGTTAGACTCAAACTTCTCCCATGAAAGGCAGCGATGATTCATTCAATCAAGTTGTAATCATACAGTATATAACTTTATGTACCAATTTGCAGTATGAATTAATTAGCATTTACATTAGATTAAATAGTAGTGAGCTATATAGTGTATGCTAAGATAGATTGCAGTTTAAGCAAGATATAAGATACAAGTGGAACAGGTAAGATAAAAACTATGTGTCATTTACTGTATGTAAAAACTACAATGAGTTTTTGGATTATGTGCACATTAATTGACTAACTATACAATTCCAAGAATCGTAACTGTAAAGTATGTTAAATAAGAAAAGAAAGTATTTTCCGTAGTATTTAATGTAGAGAAAAGCCAAGCAAAATGACACCTTTTATTGGCTAACTAAAAAGATTACAATATGCAAGCTTTCGAGGCAACTCAGGCCCCTTCTTCAGGCAAGATGTAAGAAGGGGTTTCTCACTGAAGAAGGGGCCTGAGTTGCCTCGAAAGCTTGCATATTGTAATCTTTTTAGTTAGCCAATAAAAGGTGTCATTTTGCTTGGCTTTTCTCTACATTCATAATGGCTAACACGGTACAACACCCTAGTACTACCGTAGTATTTAAATAACATTTTATTTTCTAAGCAAGAAAATTTTAAAGCACTTGGATATTACTCAAGTCAAAATGACAAAATATGTATGTGTATTTTAAAAATAATTCTTCCTAGTACAAGCACATTAGATGTCATTTAAGCTACAAAGATGCTCACTGACAGCTGATTAGGCAAAGGCGGCAATGAACTCAACACACCAGGACCAGTTGGCTGCCCCCTTGTTGAGAGAATGATTTCAGAAAGGAATGTGCTCGGCATGCTATCGCCTGTCATGCAGAGAATCATTTAAACATAAGATTTTTAGGGTTAGGTTGTGACAAGTTGCTCGACTCCGTGTGCTTATAATGTGAGAAACCATGTGTCAAATTAAAATTCTTACAATAATCATGTTATCTTTTTGATATTTACTTTTAAAACAAACATCTTTATAGATGGAACAAATTACTAGATATTTAATTTCAAATGACATTTTCTTTTAGTCTGCCATAGTAGAAGTCCGTCTTGGAACTCTTGAATGATAACTCATTATAATTTAAAAACAAACATTAAATTGCAAAGAACAATTCAGATTAAATATATACTTGCAAAATGGTTAGTTATGTGTATCCTTTCTGAAGAGAAGATGCAAAGCCCACAGGAAAGACTGTTCTTGATGTTATGCTTGATCATAAATAGTTTGATTTATAGAGGTACAAAAGATGGTTTTGTATTATTGATTGAGCCCACTGTTAAGACATCTGTCCTATACCCTGACTGCATTAACAGTATTCCAGTAGATGGGAAATGTTTTATATAATTTCCACAAGCTATATGCTGATGATCTGCAAGACTTGTGGAAGCTTTAGGGTGGGAAATGCTAACAGTTTTCCTTGAGATCTGTGAAACAATGCAATAATATGTTGTAGTATTAATTATTTGGCAGTTGAGTACAAAAGAGCACAATTTTTAGTCCATTTTATAAACTTTAATTCTGTGAATGCTGTTGAATGAGTGCACAGACATCCTTCACCTCAGTGTACCAGCATATCCCCTGTATCAAAATGTAAATGTAGTTCTGTATTTCAAATCATATGGAAAAAGTGCCAGTAAAAGCCTGAATGTATCCCTTGTAGATGTTATCTTCTTTTCTCAGTAGTCACTCAAAAATGAGAATGACACCTTAGAAAGATTATCTGCGCACATACTGTAGACAGTTGAGGAGCCACATTATCTTGGGATTTTGGATCAGGAGTTTCCATTCAGGAGGCACTTCAGTGAATATAAGTTCTCCTCCCTTTCCCCCTGTTAGCATCAATTGTTGTTAGGTACTGTATATGGTTGGTCTCAAACTGAATTGAATTAATTGTGAGATGTCATGGGAAACACTGTATATATAGCTAGTGTCCCCAAGCTAGTGATATTAATCTTACCTTTTGTAAGATTGAGTTCCATGGTGTCTTTGAACCATTGGTGGTTGGAAAACAGATCATGATATTAATAAAATGATTAGTGTATTCAGTTTATTAACTTAAGTATATCAAGTGTAATGATTACTAACTTTATGAACCAGATTGTTATGGGGCAGTGCTTGTTTGCCAAGATTCTTTTTTGGATTTTTTGTAAAAAATAAGAACTTTTTAGAGAAGCAGACCAAGTTAATTGGAAAGATCCTAAGTAGACAGGGCAGTTGGTGTATCTGTGGTAATGGGATGAAAAAAATAGTCCTATGCACAGATATAATGTGCACCTAATAAACATACACCCTGTAGTTGTGCTGGCACTCAAGGTAATTTCATAACTGTTTGCAGTTCTTACTTGTGCTACATAGCTCAAATTACATGGTATTCTTTCACAAATGTTATAGCCACTGTTACCCAGCTTGGTGTGGGTACAAACATTGTTGTAAGGAAATGAAATATAAAACAAATTATATTTGCAGTTGTGCATTTTCATTTGTCTATTAGCCAGTAAAAAGTGAACCGATGTCTCAGTATTAGTTGTAGACCTGCTTATTAAAAGCACTTGAGACTGAAATGCTGGAGTCAGAGCTAGACAAAGATTTTGCCACCCCAACTTCACCACACAATAAGTGACTTCATGATTTCAAGCCCACAGCCCTGAAGTAAAAACTCCAGTATACTTTGGCAAAAGCAGAGCTTCAAACCTCAGGTTCCCAAAAAGGATGCATCCAAACTTCAGCTGCATCTTAAAGTGTGATTGTAAGGTTATGTACATGTAAAACAAATGGCCAAAATTAACATTGCTTGCAAATTAGCAGAGGAACTGTGCAGTTTGGCAGTGAATGAAAAATTAATCTCTCTATTATTGGAAATCTTGAGACAAGACTATTGGCAAGAGATTTTTTTAGGTTCCGTCCTTCTCTCAACCATTTCAGGTTAAATGTCCACACCCATGGTCCACTCATCTCTCATTTGTATGAATGCTTTTGTCAGACACAGTTCCTGCACTCTCAGCTCTTATAAATTTTTACATTTTCCTCATTTTAAGTTCCCCCAAAAAAAGACTTATTGTGCCCAAATCGTATTGAAGAATTTCATCCCGAAGGGTTATCAACAGGAGAAATGAGTACACAGGCAATCCTAGCACCAAGAAACGATAAAGTCAAACAAATTAACCTGAAAATTGTTGATCGGTTACATGGCAAATTGGTTAAATGCATATCAATAGACTGTGTTAAAACAGTTAGTGGTGATGGTGCGTAAGATGAAAACATCAATTTACAATATCCCATAGAATATCTATAGCCGTTAACACCATTTGGTCTTCCACCAGCCGAATTACTGTTGAAAGAAGGATGTATCGTAATGTTTTTGTGTAATTTTTGTATGAGTGATGGGCTATGCAATAGGACAAGATTAGTTGTATTCAAAATTGGTCGAACAATTCTGACGTAAACTTTTAACAGGCGATAAGAAAGGTAATGTAGTATATCTTCTGCGGATGACATTAGACACCAAAAGAGATCTTGATATGCCATTCGTATTAAAATGTTTACAGTTTCCCGTTAGAATAGCTTTTGCTATGACAATTAACAAATCAGAGGGACAAACATTTGAAAAAGTCAGTTTATTTATTAGAGAGAAAGAAACGATATTCACTTATGGGCAGTTATACGTTGTGTTGTCACAATGTAAGTACAAACACGGAATCAAAATTCAGTGCGATATTGATGAAAAGTTAATTCCAAATATTGTTTTTGCTGAAGTTTTACAGTAAAAGTGTAAGTTTAAAAAGTGTTTGCGTGTTAATTTCAACGCCAAACAGAACGAAAACGTATAACGCAACAAATACCTCTAACACAACATGAAAACTAATTTTCTTTCAATTTATTACATTTTACTATTTTTTTTTACTATGGTTAATTGCTCACTATAATGTAAAATAGTTAGTTCTATTATGCATAAGTAACAATTCCCATGAAAATAACAATCTGTTTAAATTGTACATCTGCTTCCCCATACACGAGCGGCAGATCTGTGAAATGGTTAGCACGTAGTGCCTGCCCAGGGATTGGCGAGTGAAGTAAGCAGGGGGCAGAGCCCCCTAGTATAATAAAAATATACAGTTGTTTTTTTTCAGCACACCCTGTTCAAGTAGCGATTTAACTGTGCTTGATTTAAATACTAGGTTCATATCCTATAGAAAATATGAGAAATCAGAATCGTCCCATTGGGGAATTTCGAGTGGACAACCTTCCATGTGTTAATGACCAGTGGGACTATGCAAGAAATATTTACAGTCACTAATCAGTCAAACATGCATATCTTTAAGTAAGCTGTTGAAAACGTCCATATACACAGGGAGAACATTTTGAGTCTAAAGAGATAGTGACCTGGCCAGAATTTTAATCTAATTCTGAAGCTATCGTGCAACAAAGACCGCAACTGCAACATGGCATTGCTTAAGTAATAAACAAGAATGGTGGAAATGCTTAATGGAGCCTGTTTAGTACTTCCTTTTGTTTGACATCAGTGGTATTTTTGCTTTTTTTTTTTACTTAAAAATGTATTACATGGCGGCACGGTGGCGCAGTGGGTAGCGCTGCTGCCTCACAGTTGGGAGACCTGGGGACCCGGGTTCGCTTCCCGGGCCCTCCCTGCGTGGAGTTTGCATGTTCTCCCCGTGTCTGCGTGGGTTTCCTCCGGGCACTCCGGTTTCCTCCCACAGTCCAAAGACATGCCGGTTAGGTGGATTGGCGTTTCCAAATTGGCCCTAGTGTGTGCTTGGTGTGTGGGTGTGTTTGTGTGTGTCCTGCGGTGGGTTGGCACCCTGCCCAGGATTGGTTCCCTGCCTTGTGCCCTAAGTTGGCTGGGATTGGCTCCAGCAGACCCCCGTGACCCTGTGTTCGGATTCAGCGGGTTGGAAAATGGATGGATGGATGGATGTATTACATTCACAACTGAATTGTTCTGTCATGACATCTGGAAATCATAGCTTCAGAGACAGGATTTATTTATTTTAAGTGAATTAATATTGCAGTTTAATTTAACTCTGAAATTATTTAAGAGGGAGAGGGAGAGAGAGATTACATAACCTGTTTTTCTGCTCTTATATAATAAGGTTTGCTAATGTTTTGCCCAAATTGTCCTTTCATCAGATCTTTTACAGTATTATGATCATATTGTTTGATCACATCAGTTTTGCTCGGACTTCCTTTACACTGTCCTTACATATAAAGAATTACAGAATTTCCAAAAAGTGGAAGTTCAGATGTCACAGATTTCAAATTTGACTAATGGTGCTGCTGATCTGCTGCTGTTTATGTGTGCTTAGATGGTGCATCTAAGGATTAAATTTCTATTATTGCAGTAGTAAATTAAATTTCATTCTGGAGTGGGAAGCATATTTTTAACATACTCTTCAGGATATGTGGATTATTTGGAAATAAGAAAAAACACAATTCTAAATGGTTTTCTACCCATTAAAGAAATAAAAACTACAATAAAAAAAGTGACAGATTAAATGTTTTTGTATACTTTAAGAACCTGAAATATAGCACCTGATACTCTGTTTCACATTTTGAAGTGTGCAAGTATTTTAAAGAATAAATTTGGTACTTTTCAAGTCGAGGTTTCTTAACAGATGTTGTTAATATGCATTTGGCATGAAATGTTATGTTGTTAAGTGTTTTCAATAAACTTGAAAAAATATCTGGTGCTTTACAGTAGAGGCAAAGGCGCAAGAAGCACCACTGGAAAATAAAAGCCTAAAAACCTACCTAATACATTTTCTTGGTACTATTTTTCTCAAGGCGTTTTTCAATTCACTTCTGTGAGTTTTCACATAAATACAGAAGTAAATCAAAACAAAACCAACAACATGGCACAAACAGTTTGCCTGGATTTTGTCTTTTGAGAGGAAAGCACTCCCCAGTGGGATGAATGGTTATTGTGGAAGACTACAAGTGCTAAAGTAGTGCAAACAACTGGTCTTATTTTTAAATGGCTGAATTTCATATCGATTTTTTTTTTGTTTGTTCAAAAATGACATGCATAAGCTGTTTCACAGTGTAATCATATGATGAGGATCAACACTCGACAACTTTTTCTGGTTGTACCCATACCCTGTGAATTCCAATGCAAAATGCCAGAGCAGGCAAGCTATTTTTTTAAATTTATAGAAAATGCTGGACTTGGATGGAACATGGTTTTGCATGGCAAATGAATATATCCTGTCTTTGTGAAGAAATAACTGACTTGAAAAATACAGAGTTTACCATTTAATATATGGCTTCTTTTTACATTAAAATAACATTTTCACACTGCTAAGTTATACAGTTAAAACCAGATGTTAGTCAGATTTCAGCCTATACATTATATACTGTATATATCTACCCAAGTAACCTTAAATTAATTCAATTAAATTCAGTCTAAAGAAGCTTTATTGGCATAACAAATATAGACATGATTTGACAAAGCAAAACAGTTCCATTGCTAAAACACTGTGTGTATGTGTATATATATATTTATATATTCACATTTACATTAGCATTTCTCAATAATCATATATTCAGTGGATTAAAAAAATATTCTGATCCTTTCACTTTCTACACAACTTTATTGTGTTATAGATTTTTGAATATGGATAAATTTGCCATTTTTGTCCATCAGTCAATACTCTATAACCCATAATACCAAAGTGACATGTTTTAAGAAAGGTTTACAAGAAAGATTTTCAGTTTAAATCTGAAATCTGTCATTTATATGAGTATTCAGGTCCTTTGTTGTGGCACTCCAAATTGTAGTCATGTGTATTCTGTTTGCTTTAATTTTCTTTAAGATGTGTCTAGAACTTAGAATCCATCTGTGTCAAATTTAATTGATTGGACATTTTTAGAAAGGCACACACCAGTGTGTATAAGGTCCAAGAATTCACACTGTGTGTCAGGACAAACCCAAAGCCATGAAGTTCAAGGAAATCACGATAGACTTCCATGATCAAATTGTGGTGAGCCATACATCAGGGCAAGGGTTTAAATCTATTTCTAAGGCTTTAAGTGTTCCCAGGGTCACAGTGACCTCAGTAATTGTGAAATAGAAAGAATATGGAACCACCAGAATTCTTCCTTGAGTTGGTCGCCAAGCCAAAATGAGTAACCAGGCAAGAGGGGCCTTGGTCAACAAGGTAATCATGAACCTAATGGTCACTCTAACAGAGTTTCCAAAGTCATCTGCTGAGAAGGGAGAACCTGTTGGAAGGACAAACATCTCTTCAGCACTTCATCAATCAGGAGTCTATGGTACAGTGGCTGGACAGAAACTACTTTCGAGTAAATGACACAAGACGGCCAGCTTAGAGTTAGCTAAATGATATTTAAAGGATTCTAATGGCGTGAAGAAAAAGATTCCCTGGACTGATGATACAAAAAAACTGAACACTTTGGGAAGAAGTCCAACCAATATGTCTAGCAAAGATCAGGCACTTCTGAAAGGGCATACAATGGGCATGTTACCATCAAAATTGGACCATGGAGCAACGCAAGAAAATGAAGTGGTCTGATGAATAATGTTTTTGATGTGTACGGCAAGGTGCGTGTGCGATGTTTACCTGAGAAAGAGATTGCAGCTGGATGCACTATGTGAAGAAGAAGGTAATCCGGTGAAGAAAGTTTGATGCTCAGGGCAATGTTCTGGTGGGAAACCTTTAGTCCTGACATTCATGTGGACGTTTCTTTGACACGTACCACCTACATAAAGATTGTTGTAGACCACTTACACCCCTTAATGGCCACAGTATTCCGTGATGGCAGTGGCCTCTTTCAACAAGATAATTTGTCCTACAATTCTACAAAAATTGTTCAGGGATGATTTGGGGACCATGACAAAGAGTTCAAGGTGTTGACTTGTTCTCCAAATTACCCAGATTCCAATGGAACATCTGTGGGAGGTGTTGGGGAAAAAAAATTCCAATCCATGGAGGCCCCGCCTTGCAATTTACAGGAATTAAAGAATCTGCTGCTAATATCTTGGTTACACATACTACAAGACACCTTCAGAGGTCTTATAGGTTTCATGCCTCAGTGTGTCATAGCTGTTTTGGGTGCACATGGCAGGACCTACACAATATTAAGCAGGTGGTGTTTTAATATTGTGACTGATTGGTGTAATCCTACAGCCTTCCTTGAACATAATTCATAATATATTTTAGTACAAAGAAAAATGTGTATCATGGTTATAATTTAACTCTTCAATATGTGCATAGCATAATGATAACATTATTGTGCCTAAGGAGGCTGCGGTTCACATTCTGGGACTGAGAGTCCACAGACATCCATGTTAGGCATACTGGCCTTGCTAAAGTCACCCTAATGTTTGTGTGTGTATTTGTGGCTGTTTATGTGCTTACTCTGCAATAGACTTGCCTGATGATTGCTGGGATTAACTTTGAAATTATTAGATTATTTATGTTTAAAAGAAACAAAATTCTGTCTTCTTTGCCTTTTGAAAGGTATAAATTGTGATATTATGTAACTACTATCACCCTTAGCTATTTTCAGTTAAATCATTTTTTAAAAATTAAGCAGTCATGTTTATGGCAGAAGTATGTTTGGCATCTTTGTAAAGTACATTTCTAGGGACACAATGTTGTATTTAATTTCCTGACAAATATTTACTTTAATTCAGAATGCTTGATAATTCTTTCTGGAAAGACCTCCCAGTCAAACTGATGTGTTTATCCTTGTTATAAGTCTGTTTTTTTGCTCTAACATAACATTAATATTGATGAAAGAAGTTTCTGTTGGGATGTCATCAGAACATTATCAAAGTTAGGTGGTGTTAAAAGTGGTGTCCCTCAGGGGCCAGTCCTAGGACCTCTGTATTTTTATTATATATAAACTAGTCATTTAGCCCGTTACAATAACGGGCGCTAGTACAGTTGTGCATAAACATTAGTAGGAACAGTCTATATTAAATGGCAAGGGACTTTGACCTCATTCTTTTTGTTGGTCGTATTTTTCTTTCTTTCAGCCTTTCTTTTGTTGATGTTTACTTGCTGAGCTGACCGTTCTTCGTGGGCTGCCGCCGTGTATTGTGTGTCTTTAATTTTCTGTGACAGTAATACTGTCTTGTACGTCCGTAATATAACTTTAATTTTCTCCGGCGGTAATACAGGCGTGTGTGTCAGTAATATGCCTTTACTTTCCTCTGACAGTAATACTGGCTTGTATGTGGCTGTAATATGCGTCACTGTATTGTGTACCTTTAATTTCCTCTTGCAGTAATACTGGTTTGTATTTACGTAAAACGCCTGTAACTTTCTCTGACAGTAATATCGCACATCGCACCATGCCCCATGCATGCGCACTTCACCAGAAGAACCACACACACGGACACCTGGACGCACACAGGGATTTTATTAAAGAGGATGATCTGGATAGGGATATAAATAACAGGTTGGTTAAGTTTGTGGATGATACCAAAGTGGAATGGAATACAATCTGGAATCAGCCAAATCATTAGAGAGGACAGCATTCAAACTAGCTTAAACTTGAAAGTACCCCTTATGAGAAAGACCTATCACAATCAACATCCAGACTGTGTACAGTAGCCATTAGGAGGGCTAACATAATGTTAGGTTATATAGCACAATGTGTAGAGTATAAGTTAAAGGAGGTTATGATTAAGCTATATAATGCACTGATAATGAGAGGTATGAGCTATAATGAAATATTAAAGGAGTTGAATATTTTCAGTTTAAGCAGGATTAAGAAATGATATAATTGAAGTTTTTAAAATTATGAAAGGATTTGGTACACTGCATCCAAATTGTTATTTTAAAATGATTTGAACAAGTACACAGGGATGCAGTTGGAAATTTGTTAAAATTGAATTTCACACAAACACTAGAAAGTTTTTCTTCATACAGAGAAACATATATACATGGAATATTGCCAAATAGTGTGGTGAAGAGTATGATTTTAGGGACATTCAACTCAACTTAGTGTTATTTTGAAGAAATTAGATACAAGGATTGGCAATCTTTGTTCGGCTGAATGGCCTATTCTTGTCAGACTTTTTCTAATGTTTTCAAATTCTACTATATAGTGTTTTATGTCCTATTTCCAAACTGTTTATTGCTTGTAAATATCCTAATATTTTTTCATGTTTAATAAATATATATTATGTCTTTAATTTAGGTTTCAGATATGTATTTTATGTTGCTTCAGCTTCAACTTCAACTTGTAAATCATTAATATTTTTCATTATTGGATTTTTTCATTATTTATTTTAAAATTAAATGCAAAAGCTGTTTGGAGTGGAGTCAAGTTGTACTGCTTTTTAAACCTCATATATTCCTAAAACTATTAGTAACCATCTTGAAAAAAATGGAAAATAGTATATCAAATAATTCCATCTTTCTGACAGCTGTAGTGTTAACTGTTCTGGTAATATATAATTAGTTCTCCAAAGGTCTTTTGATTTATTAATTTTGGTTAGTATTAAAATAAAATTAAAATAATTTTCTAAAAAGTGTTTTGTTTATATGCTTTTTTTTTATAGTCAAATGATTTTTGCTGTGCTATGGGGTGATTAAGTGCATTAAGTACAAGCCATTAAAACGTGCATAGCTTTTGATACTGGATTGTTTTATTAAATGCTCCACAGAAAGCAAAAGATCAATCTTCTTTACTTTTTAAAAGATTTATTCAATATTCTAAAGTATATGTTCTCTTTTTGGGTTGGTTTATTAAATCAGAATATAGTTTTATTATTGTATTATTTACTCAAGCAGACTCTGCCTCCTGTGGAATCCTGATTGGATCAATTAGATTGGATGCATGGATATTTACTTGAGATGTTTTAAGACAAATAGAAAACAGGAAGCAACATTTATAAATGGTTGTTCTGTTGAAAAACTGCGCTTGGCACACCAATGAGTGTAAACATAACAATATTACTTCCTTCGGTCCAGGGCTTGTTTCAGGAAAGTATACAGTATATGTGTCTATAGTGTGTTATTTGTTTTGCTGAATATGTTGTTTCTGTTCTTGCCTTGGATTCAGATTAGTAAAAAATGTTTAAAAACAATCTTACTGATATCTTGGCATTAATGACACCTGATGGCTTCAGGGAATTAAATTCATTGGTGTCTTCCTAGCACCAGTAGATTACTGAAAGAGGGCACGTGGCCACCACAGCTGTTTAGAATGTGCCTAATGAATAGCTGTATCATGAATGGGTTAGAATTGTCATAAGAGCCCTATCTTCCCAGAGGACAAGGAAACAAGACTGATAACTCGTGTAATTGATGAGAATTGAATTGAGCAAATCCCTAGGGGAACATTTCTCTGGCTGTTACACTTGAGCACTTGTTAGCATGTGTTTTGAGCAGGACAGATTTCTTCCATTTCCTTTTAAATAGTTTTCTTGTGTATTTTAACATTTTGTACTCACTGCATTTTTCTATGCCTAACAGTTTATTTTCAAATATAATCATAGGTTATCTCAATTTTTTTTTTACTGTAAAATACATTAAGGTAGATCATTCTGCATATCATTTTGTTTATATTTTGTGCAATAACATTTCAGTTGTTTTTTCACATTGTGGGGGCATGCTTTTTAGTTGCCTGTTAGCCAAAGAGCAAGAGAGCTGTCTAATGAATTCTGTTGTAATTTATTGCAAGACTGGCATGTAGAAATATAGCAGTCAGACTAAGGAGAGTTTAATTGAAATTATTTCCCTGATGTTCCATAAAGATCTAAAAAAAAAAGGCGAGTTCACTGTCTATAGTTTATTTTGTGATGTTGTGCTTCTCTGCATGCCTTGTGATGGAGTGGTGTCCTGAATTGCTCCTTGCCCTCAGTGCTGGTCAGAAAGGATCCAGTCCCTGTGACCAAAACCTCAGTAAGCAGTTTTGAAACTCACTGAATGAATGGGTTTTTTTGTAGTTACTTGTATTTATACTGGAAATATGTCATTTTGCTTCATTATATAATTGTTGTAGTTCTTGTTACTTCACCAGTTTTCCTGGATATAATGAATGTAGTCAGTGTTCTTATGTCTTACTACCTATAGCACAGGCTAGATCTACAGTATGCAATATTCAGTAATATCATGTCCAGAATTATTGCAAAGCTTGCATCTAGGGTTGCAACTAATTAAAACAATTTTTTTCATGTTCAACAAACTGATATTAATATATTCAATGACGTCCAAATTTATAGGTCAGTGTTAGACCTGTTTTGGTTGAATTTCTTTATTAATATCTTCTTAGGCTATAACAGTTGCTGCATGTGGTTTCTGACATTTTCTTTATAGCTATATCTATATTTATAGTACTGGCTTTCTTACCTTTCCTAAATTAAAGTATATATTTAGCAAATAACGTTGAAGCCTTTTGTCTGGCACATTGATTAAAGTTATCTCAAGTATACATGCTAACATCAAATAAGAGAATGTTTAATATAATAATCAAGAAACCTTGACATTTTTAATTTGAGTGCCATAGAAGAAAATATGACATTATTATTCAAGAATTTCATTTAAAAGAAGTTCATGTCATTTAATTAAAAGGATAATTGGTATTTAAAACCATTGCCATTATTACATGCTTAGAATTTTAGTTGTAAGTTCCTTCAATAAACAGAAATATTTGGTATGGTTAGTTTAAACAAAAAAGTAAATGAAGTATCCTTAGCTGCCCCCTTCCTGCTGTCACAACACATGACGTGGGAAGTCATTTATTGTATGTTACTTTATTCTGTTACTAGGTTATTGTCTAGCATTATCAGGATAGAAATGGAACGCGAAAGCCTTTGAGTTTTCTGCACTTCTTTTTGAAATTACATGAAGTCTTTGTGTGACCTAAGTTGTTCCTTTATAGCAGTTGGTAATGCTGAAGGTCGAACATGACAAGTCTTAATGGCATCCCATTTGCAGAGCAAGAAAAGGAGAGATTTTCTAAAGATCAATTTTTGTCTTATTAAAAGAGCTGTATTACTGAATATGATTACATTTTTACCCTATTCTGGTAATGTTGTCCCATCTATCTATCACTAAGGTGGGTAACGATTCTGGACTGCTCTTGGTGACAGGTTCAATATTAAGTACAATGTAGCTGTTTTATTTTTAAAAAAGATAAATAGCTACAACTTGTAATTATTCTTGTTGTGGCACCTGGGAGTCTTACTACATCATAAATGTCTGGGAAAAATGTATATTTTCTTTTTACTGCAGCAGCAACATTAAATTGGAGTTTATTCTGTTCTGCTACAATAAGAGGACACAGTTGTTAACTGACACTAAAGCTTACCCAATAATTTTGAAGTTTTGTAAATTAATTAAAACAGAGGAAGAATCTGATTTAGTCAAAAAAGAACCACCTAAATTATTTGTATTTAAAATAATTTTTATAAATATTAATCATAAATTTTAATTCGTTCATTTGTAAAGGACTGATGGATGCTCTTCTGACATCACTTGTAGGTTTTTATTTTCTGGGACAAAAAATATGATTTACAGTTTAATGTTTAATTTGAAAATTAATGTAATTTCGTGATATTTGGTGTTTATTGCTGATGGATTTCAGTGCTAATCTCACTTATATTCTGTTTTAAATAGGGGTTTTCACACTATCTTTATATTTTCTGTTCAGTTTACAGTGGCTATAGATTTTTAAGTGCCCTTTACAGAGTATGCATTACATTCACTGCTGGCATGTAGGTTTACAGGTCTATAATATGCAAGAGAAAAGCAAACATTCACCAACCTATAACTTATAACTGGTTAGTTAATAATGTCAGACAAATTTGCAAATAAAATTTTTTTTTTTTTTTGCTTGCTTGTATTTATTTATGGTCTAAGTCCATATCATAATATCTGTTAATGAATGAATGGTTAGCTGATTCTAAATTAATGGAGAGGGCAGAGAAATAGGTACTCCATGTTTAAGAGAGTATTGGAGGTTTAATGCACGGGGGTGGGGATGAGGATGGGGAATTGAAGTGGTAGAGAATGTAGTGCTGGTTGTAAAGAGGAACCAAGGAACCCTTGGGAAATCATGCCTTGTGTCCGCATCTTAAATATTCCTGTGAAGTATCAATAAGTGGGTAATTGAATTTTGAACACAAACACGAGCGTCAGCGGCAGCAGTAGGTTGGTTTGGGGAGGGGGAGGGACACTTGTCATCTCCTTTTTTGCTCTCTGAGTCCCATGGGAACATGGCAGAGAGGATGGATGTTAAATCCATTAAATAAAGATTACACTCTGTAATAGCTCAGTGTGGTAATTTAAGAGGAGCAAAGAGGGTAGGATTAGAGTATGTTTGTGGCTTAATGAAACTGTATTAGGTTGGAGTTGTGAGAAAATAACTCTAGTTAACTTAGGTGGTCATTTGCCTTGAGAGCCATGAAGGTTCCACTGTGTGTCTTCTGCTTATACAAATTACTGTATGTGATTTATTGTTTTTATCAAGAGCTAGCAATACACACATCTGTTTCTTCCTCTTGTTGCCCTTCAAAATTATAAATTCTGTCTGACTCAATTACAGTTTCTGTTTAATTAACTTTACTGGTCATTAGAAGTTTCAGTTTCTTCCCAAAGTCAAGAGAGATTCAGACAGATTAATTTGTGAAGCAAAAAATGCTTTGATGCTTCTTGTGTATTTGTGTACTCTGAGCTGACCTACCATCCCCTTCCAGCATTGTTCCTGTCCAGGGCCTCATACTTTATAGGCACAATACTGCTGTTGTACGACAAAATTGAACAAATTTGGTGAGTGGTTTGATTGTGCCATTAGCCAGCATTAGCACTTTTCATGCCTAGTTTTGTAAGTTGTTAATAGTCAGATTGACTGTTTTTTTTTCTGAAAAATATATCCTGCATCTAAAATACATATGACCATTTTCAGTATTGTTATTTTGCTAGAATTTTGATTTTATACTCTATATTGAACTTTTTTTTTTTGACCACTCACCTTTCTACAGATAAATGATAGCTAATTTCAAACTATTGGGTTTCCTTAACTACGTCTTGCCCTTTTATGACATTTTGTTAAAACAGCTGTACAGACCACACATACGTTTTGCATAATTGTTCATTTATCTTTAATCAATATTGAAGTGTAGGTGTGTTACAGATGTTTTTGGTGCCCTGCTATAAAAAGTAAGATTTGTCCACACTCATGTTTTTACAAGGAAAGTATAGAATATTCAGTCAACCTAATTGAAAGAAATCATTGTAAGCAATGGCAAGTCATGTATATTTCACATAAAATGAGTCCTGGTTTGGGAAGTAACCTAGAATCTAACTGTTGTGCAACATTTCCATTGTTATGCAGGGATGTACCATGACAAAACTGTCAGGCTGAGTCTATTCAAAATCATTTTACACATTCTTCTAGAATCAATAATAGTTTACTTACTTGACTTTTTTCATCATTTTAACAGCATAGATCTTCCCAGAAAGAGTATAACAAGAAGACAAGACTGCTGGTATAATCTTATTCCGTTCCTGGGCTAAATTAGGAAGACAAAAGCTATTTATATTGTAGCCATCATCACATTTTATATTAGGTAAAGATCAACAATGTAACTAAAGTACGATATTAACATTTTGTGGGTACATCGTGGAAATTTTATGGGAGTATTTGCAGGGTGTTAACATTCCAGACTCTAAATGGAAGGAACTGTGTTTTTTTTTTTCTTTCAATCACACAACATTTATAGCCTCCTAGTTAACAATATTATTAGAATATACATTCCTTTTACTTGGCTTTGTATGTTTAGTTGAATTTCACACTGTTATAAGATTCCATAAATCAGTGCTTATGATTGTTATTAAATTGTGTACAGTTTGATAAGGCTGCACGTTTTAAGCTAATGAAAAATTCTTTACAAATTGCTTAGTTTGCAGTCTTGAGTAGTCAGCAGAATGATACAGTGATATAACTGAATTATATGCTTACTACACAATCAGTTTGTCCGTGCATGTCTTAAATTATATATACATTTTTCACACCCTTATAGGGAACCATCACAGGGAACCAGACCTTATGCCATCAACATCTGCTGCAAGGCAGGAGCTGATTGTAAATTAGATTCTATCTCTTCATCAAGCATACTCATGCACACAGTTATATTCACTCACACTCTGAAAATTAAGAGTCACCATTTTACGTACCATACTTATTTTTGGGCTGTGGAAGGAAATAATTGTACTTGAAGAAAACCCGTCCTTGCATGTGAAGAATATGCAAATTCCACACATATGGTAACTAGTCAAACCCAGGTCTGTGGAGCTTTAAAGTTGCATTGCTCCACCTGTGCCTTTTAGCATAGCTCACTAACTATTAATTAATTAAATGTAATTTAATCATGCCATTGATCACATCAGCTACTTAATTTGTGCTTTGTTTTCTTCTTTTAGATTGTATACTTTAAGTGTCAGTAGCAAACAAACTTGCATATTACCATGGTTTGCCATAATACTGATCAGAATTATTGTAAAGCAGTTCTGTGGTAATTATTTAGGGTGCCTGGCTGACCAGTATGCAAGCACAGAAATGAAGTAAATTGGCAAACAAAAGTATGTGAAAATGTATTTAAACCTTAAATGGACATAAATTAACATCACTGTTTATTGAGAAATCTTAACAAAAAACAACTTTGAGTGGTTGACAATGCACTGTACTCATGTATAAATCATGAGTACAGTAATTTGTGTTGAGCTGTTCATGTGCCATGCTTTAGGACTGTATTAACGTAACACATGAATGAAATAAAAATGGTTTATTCAAAGAAAACTATTGTAAATTGGTGGAAATTTTGATAAGAATGATGGTAAGGAATTCGAGTACATCAAGCAATATCTGACATACTTTTATTAATGTCCCCAAGACATTTTAAGATATTGTAATGGGAGCTTAATTTCATTAAGAAAAGATACTGAAAATTAATTTTCTATACTGTTTTAGTTAATTAAAAAGCTACTGTATTAAATAAATGTGTTGCATCTATTTGTCTAAATTTAATTTAGTTTATAAAAGCAGAGAAACAGAAGCCAGTCTACTGAGTGCCTGCAGTGTGCGTGTAAATAGCAACCGTAATAAGTTGCTGATTAACTAAGTACAAAATGTGTAATTGACCTTTCTAATCAGCTAAACAAATCTCCGGTTCACACTAATCAGTATTGATTGGGTTGTAGGTGGTGCGTGTGCAGCACACATGACCGTCTATCCTCCTGCTGTCAAGGAGGTCTCATCTGTGTGGATGTGGCCTAGAAGCAGCAGGTCATTTTCTGGACCTGTTTTTATCACACATTTCAATCTGATTCCAAAATGCAAATCATTTTACTTTAATACCATGTGGAAATTGAAGGTAAATTGAAAATTAATTAATGACCCAAGCAGAAGGGCAATTGCTACCAGTCCCTGAGGAGACAGCAGACTCAGGCCTCACTTCTTCATTGTATGTGCAGTAACAGACGTAAAGCATTCAAAACAGCTGCCTTTAATTCTTTGTGTTTATTTAATGAGTATTGCGAGATATTAAAAGGAGTAAATATATATAGTTCTCGTGATCTATAGTAATAGCTTCTTGGTGTTTTTCACTTTTTAGAAGATATGATCATGTTCCAGTGTAATTGAACAGTCACAATAGACTTTGCAGTTATTTTTGATATACATCATGGATAAAATTTTATATCATTCTGTTCCTCCATTTAGTGGGTTTCCTTGACTTAAGAAGTAGTAGTAGTAGTATTGTCATATTTACAGAGTACAGTGAATTCTTACTTGCATGTCTGACCAACATACAGCACATAATGGATCAGACTCAATAGTATCAATTCAATTATCAAAAGTACTCAATTACAGACTCAATGGTATCAAAATAGTACGAAAAGCATTATAACTTTATTTTGTACACTTTGTGTAAATAAATAGATTTAGGGTAACTGTGAGTCAAACTTTATACTGAATATATTTTACCTATACAGTTATGCAAGCTGCTGTATATGAAAAGGCTAACTCTGTGAATGACTGATCGATCAATCGTTCAAATCAATCTTTATTTGTCCCCAGGGAGGATTTGACTTTTTATAGAAGCTTAGCTTATGAATATTGTTATATTGTGACAACCAACAAACCCTTTCTGAAATAAACACCAGAATGACTAAAAAAAACAAATAACATTTCTGACTTGGCTAAAGATAAAAGAGCAGTCGCAATATTATTGGTCTTGTAAAAAATGGTGTTCCAGGTCCATCTGTGGTTTTATGTAATAAAAACTGTACAATACTCAAAGCATGCAGTGCTGCTGGTGCACTAAGGCTATTCTACTAATTCAGAGAGCATTCTGATACAAAAAATAATTAGTTATAATTATTCTGTAATGCCATTTTTGCTAAACTTTAACAACAGTGGAAGATTTGTGTGATCCACATAACATTATTCAACTAGTAGTTGCTACTATTGTTTAAAACCCAAGGGCCAATTTTTGTATATGTGTGTGTGTGGTTGAATAAGAAAGGACAGTGAAATGCCCTGACATATACATTCAAGCAATGAGGAACTGATCTTCAAGGGAGACAATGGTCTGCAAAGGATGAGAAGCATACTGTAGGTGGCAGTTCTCATTATACCACATATATTTAGTCCAAAACACAGAAAATTTTAACATCATATAGGTATTCCTGGTCAATGGTAGACATGTCTGAATGGGCATTTGGAAAACGGCAAAAAGTGTTCAATAGTAGAAACGAGAAGCGTGATCTATAAACCCTTATTAGGCATATTTGAGTAGTGACTTGAAAAATGAGAAGTACCGGAGGACTGGAATGTTGAAAATCTGACTCCAATTTTCAAGAAGGGAGACAAAATGGATCCTGGTAATTACAAAGCAATGATTCTTACTTGTACCATGTACCTTGTACCATGAACAATTGTGGAAACTATAATAAATAAATTAGAACTAGAAGTAAAGAAATTAGAATTAGAAGTATTAATATGAAAATAATATACTAAATAACAGCCCAAGTAGGCTTATGAGAGGAAGATCCTGCCAAACCAATCTTTTAGATTTTCTGGAACAAACAGTTGGAATAGTTGACAAAAAAATGCATATGACATAATTTTCTTAGACTTTAAAAAAGCCTTTGATATGCTCTGACACCAAAGATTAATTATGAAACGAAGCTGTAGGCATAAGAGGTAACTTGCACAACTGGATATAAACTTGGTTAACCAATAAGAGTACAGATAGGAAGAGAATGAAGTTAAGTCACCAGTGGAGTCCATCAAAGGTTTCTCCTTGCACTATTACTTTTTCTAATTTATATTAATGACATTGATTCCGGTATAGTTAATAAATGTGTGAAATTCACAGATTATACTAAAACGGGAGGAATGGCAGACACTAAGGATGCAGCAAAAAATTTTAACAGACCTTGACATGCCTCAGAGCTGGGTGAACACTTGAAAAATACAGTTTAATGTAGAAAAGTGCAAAGTGCTGCACGTGGGCAAAAGGAATGCCAATTATAAACACAAGATTGGAGACACTGTTCTACAGGGATCAACCTCTGAAAAGAAAATGGGGTTTATGTTAACACATTTTCAAGGTCTAAGCAATGTGCAGAAGCAAATAAAATGTTAGGTTATATCATAAAAATTGTGGAATATACTGCGTCCCATGGGCACATGACAGTTTTCGCCACGCCAGCTCCATATGCCATGACTCATTCATCTTGATCTCAGTTTATTACCAGCATTGGTTTCGACTACATTCTGTTTCATTAGTCTTACAGTTACAGGAAAAAAAGGCAATTGATTTTGACACAAAAATGAAGGTGATCAAGCAGTATGAGGGAGGAAAGTAAGGGAATATGATAGCATCCCATTGTAACTGCTGTACTGCTGTGCTCTGGCTTTGAATCTGGTTAACCTCCGAAGCGTTTACATTGTGACTCACGATTTGCTGCTTTGTGCAAACCACCATGAATGGGTAATGAAAACACAATGAACTCCTTTATCTGTTAATGTTTATTGTTAACAGGCTGAAATGTTAAAACAGAAAACATGTGAATGCTCAAACTCAACTGGTACAATTCCTCTTCTCAGAGTTAACACAATGAACACTGAGGGAGACTCACACTGATGACGTAACATAATACAGACAAAGAAAGGATTTGTGAAGCTGTTAAAGGTTCAGCACCCATACAGGCAACAGTAATAATGAAACAAAATAAGCAAATTATCTACAAAAACAATTATAGAAAATCTACATAATGTTCTAAGAATGATGATAAACGAGGGTATAAAACAAACATTATGACTTAACAACTTATAATACAATACTATACACACGGTCAGGTTTGAATACATATACTGGTCCGTCTTACATCCAGATCAACTTACAACTGGTCTGCTGGAACTGAACGTGGTTGTAAGTCAATGGCTACCTGTAAATCTGGGGATCTTGTACCACATTGCACAGCTTCAAGTGCTGCTATGTCTTACTTGTAAAGGAGAGAAACCTGGTACATTGCTGGATTCAGGGACATGTCACACTCTGACAGACTCAGAGAAATAAACATGTTTATTCTTGAGCAGAGAAGACTGTATGGTGACCTATTCCAAGTCTTCAAAATCCTCAAAAGGCATTGACAAATTAGATCTAGCAGAATTATTTCAGCTTAAGGCTAAATCTCGTACTCAAGGACACCAGATCAAATTAAGGGGAAGTGCATTTAGAATTGAAGCCAAGAAGCACTTCTTTATGCAAAGAGTTGTGGGAATCTGGAACAAACTACTGAGGCATGTAGTTGAAGCAGAAATCTTCACTACCTATTAGCTAAACAAACAAGCTTGATGGACTGAAATCAAATTTCTAATGTTCTTATGACCTAATGGATGCATTGAATCCAGTTTTATTTAAGTACTAGGCAATCAATGATGGTTGATGCACCCTTGAGTCATCCTTTTATATGAAGTGTCTATGGACCATCCATCCATCCATTTTCCAACCCGTTATATCCAAACTACAGGGTCACGGGGGTCTGCTGGAGCCAATCCTAGCCAACACAGGGCGCAAGGCAAGAACAAATCCTGGGCAGGGCGCCAGCCCACCGCAGGACACACACCCACACACCAAGCACACACTAAGGACAATTTAGGATCGCCAATGTACCTAACCTACATGTCTTTGGACTGTGGGAGGATACCGGACAACCCAAAGGAAACCCATGCAGACACGGGGAGAACATGTAAACTCCACGCAGGGAGGACCTGGGTAGCAAACCCAGGTCTCCTTACTGCGAGGCAGCAGCGCTACCACTAGTGTCTTTAGTGGTGTTATTCCTTTGTGGCCTCTGGGTCCTTTTTGATGTATCTGAGAACCTTTCTGCAACCTGATTTACCAACATTGCCTTACTAACACATCTGCGCAACCAGCATGTATCAGTATACAGACTGAGTTCTTGACATTATGAAGCCCATTGTTTTTGAGGAATGCTTAGTGGGCTGTAGGTGCAGTGCAGATGTTGTGAGGTTACCATTATTGAATTTGGCACATTTTTACCACCTTTTCATAATGCCTTATATGCAAAAACATCTGGTGGCTTGTATAGCCGTGATGGATATGCACATCTAATCTTCTCCATATCTGGTCATGCTGATATTTCAATTTTCTTGTAAATTGGACCACTTGTTTGGGTGCACCTGTTTTCTTGGCACAAAATGTATTTCTGAATCCAAGTTGCTGTGTTCTGCTGAATTTCTGCCATGGTTTTGCTGGCCTTGAGGAAATACAGAGCTCTCCATTTTCATTTCAACAGAACCTTGTTATACTGTAGGTCTTCAGTCTGCAAGTACACTTTGCTAACATGCTGCGCAGTGCTGACAGAAGCCCAAAGAGAAAGAGTAGCATCCGTTCTATGGCCTATTGGAGGCAAGCTGGTGTATGTAAATGATTATCTCCAGCAGATAAGCTGTGTAGACGGAACAGCACCATTGAGCAATAGGGTGGAAGGAGGAGAGAAGAAGGGGAGGTGTCTTAGACTGGAAAAAGACACAGCAGTGACCTGTGAAGTGGAAGGAAGGAGGAATATTCTGCCAAAAACTGTTATTTCCATACAGTGTACCAGTTTCAAATTTTATGCTGGTTTTGATCAATTAAAATGAAATCTTTTTTGAAAGATAATGTAAACATTCCATGCTGTATAATACATGTAAATGAAAATTGTTTCTGTTATTGTTTATTGTGAATATGACAATGATAGACAATATGACTGTCTAGCTGTATTAAGTTTGGAAACTCAGCATCAAATTGTCCAATTTGTGGAGAGGCAGTGGGCATGATAGAAAGTTTCTCATTTGACATAAATGCCAGCAATTAAGATCATGTTGTAATGTATGTGAATAATATAGAAAATCCTTCAAGCTACACTACCACTTGCAAATTGCTAGATGCATCAGAAATTTTTACAAGTGTATTTGAAGTTTACAGAAATGGTATATTATTTGCTCCATTTGGGGTAAACGGTTTGCCAGTTAAAATATTGAGCATCATGGGAGCTTTATGCAGAGATCATTTTGATGTTTATGAACCTATTACTACTATTGATCTTGTTCAAACTCAAAATTGGTTACACAGTGGTTACACAAAATATTGCAATGAAGGTACACTCTTTTGCTTATTTGATGCAATCAAATTATCTCACAACTGTACTAATGAAACAGGAAAATGTTCATAACACACTAGATAGACAGATAATATCAGATGAAATCATTTAAAAAAATCTACAGTTACATATGCAAAAAAAATCCAGAGAGCAACATAATTGCTGTTGCCACATATACACAAAAAATCACAACATGAACAGACCTGCGGTTGCTATAAATACACAAAAAAAAAGCACAGAGCAAAAGGACGGGTGGTTGTTACATATATGCATAAACAGCTAGAAAATCAGACTGCTGTTAATAAATATACCACAAAACCGGTTGATATGAACACAGAAACTTCTGTTTGACATGCAAATAAAGATTTTTTTTGCCTTAGATAAAAAATGACAATGATTGGTTTAATTATAATTCACATGTTGATTTTGAATCTAATAAAGAAGTTTCTACAGAGGCAATGAATGTTAAATATCTGTATTATCATGTATTGAAATGAACTGATGAATCACCTGGAATATGTTGCAAAAGTGGAAAAATTAAATTATAACATTTTGAAGGCTTAACCAGGGCCTGTTAAAAGCTTAGTGTTTAATTTACACCTGGACACAGAACATTTTCTCAGTACTATAAGAATATAAAACCGCGCCTTTCAAATTACTGTACATCATTTGTTGCAAAAGAATAATCAAAGGCAATTTCATGGGAAGTTTTAAAGGACAAATGTATCACCATTGACTTAGGAAATTTCCTGAGCAAAGCTGGGTAACATAGCTACTTTAATAATATAGCACATTTTCAAGCATGAAAAGTACCCAAAGTGCTTTACAATAATAATAGATAAACAGATTTACAAAAAAAAGTAAAAACCTAACTCCAACAAAGTAAATAAAACTAAAGAGCAGTTATTTATAATGGGTTATATAAAATTGTAAAAATGAGATGCCAAATATCCAGCTCAATAACAAATCCTATGGTCAGCTTGCCAGGGAGGAGAGGAAAACAGTAACTCCAACTGGCTGAATTCTGGACAAAATAAACCTCAACAGTTCCAATGCCAAAATATTGGCCAGCCGCTTCTGTTCAGTTTACGGTGCATAAATGTGTTATCATTAAGAGGATACACTCTTGTGAAGTTTTCTTCATCTTCCAAGCATTGCAAGTGGCTATAGCATACTGTGGCAAGGTGGTAGTGCCACATATGACCACCACCGTGTAATGGAAAAAAAAAAGAAAAGAAAACACACAAACTATTGATTAGTGACCAGTCTATAATGAGGAAATAAAAATCCATTTAATGATAAGAGCCATTTTCCAGCTCCTTCTACTATGAGGGGATGCTAGTGATACTAGTGATTTCTTAAAACATCAAGAAAAAGCAAAGTGAAAGAGGTGGATTTCGCTAAAGTATTTCAAAATTTTGATTGATCAGAAGAAAATGTTATTTCACCAGTTCTTTCATGCTTCACTTTGTGAATCCTCAGCCAAACAACATACAGTATACAGGGGCTAGATTGTTCAGAGCCTTTTATCTAACCGAAAGTATTTTACAATCAAATATAAAGGATGCAAGCAAGATACTCTAATGAAACTAAGGCAGATGAGATATACTCACATTTTCTTTTTTTTTAGTTAAGATTCTTATTGCTGCATGCTGTTCCAATTGCAGCCAAGTTATATCTTATTTAGGTCATCCTGATAGGAGTGCATTACAATAATTTAAAGGACTATTGTTGATTCCAGTATGAAAATGGGCACATTCCTTTGAGTACCTGTAATATTTTGATCTCTGTTATAGGTTTACAGCTTTATTAACATACAGGCTGGTGGTGTTTATCAGTGTGTGCTCTCCTGTTTTAATTAGAAATTAGAACTGTGTGCTGTAAATAATAAGAGCTGGAGACTCAAAAAGGTTTGGGGATGGCCACCCAAAATACTGAAAATATAAAAGGGAGAGGCAAGTTATGAGCAATTAATACAGGTGCTGACATAAGGGACTGCTTTAGGTCATGAAATGCAGTGTCCGCAGTACTGTCACATACCACAAAATTAGGGGCCTTCTTATTTCTTAAATTAGTCGAGAGCACTGCTCTCTCTGAGAACCAGGGTACAAACTGGCAGTAGTACTTGGCCAGACCAAAAAAGGCTTGGTCCTGCCTCTTGGTTTTCAGATGGGGCCACTTTAGGATGGCATCAACTTTAAAGCACTGTGGTCTGACCGTTCCCTTTCCTACCAGGTAGCTTAGATATTTGGCCTTGATTAGCCTAAAGAAACATTTCTTAGGATTAATACGAAGACCAGCTTTACCTAATGCCAGAAGCACAGCCAAAACGTGCAGTACACGATTCTTCCACATGTCGGAATAGATGACTATGTCATCCAAGTAGGTGGCACTATATGCATTGTGGGGACGAAGCACTCTGTCCATCAGACATTGGAAGGTAGCAGGTGCCCCATGCAGTGCAAATGGAAGAACCCAGTACTGCCAGTGACCGCAAGTCAAGTCAAGTTGGGAAGCATGCACTGATACAGTGCGTTGCCGCACCCACTACACAACAAAACAGCTCGGGATCCAGGTTGGCAACCCCCCAGGCAGACATGCAGTCCAGTCCCACCCTCTATCTGCCGCATCCTGGTGTTACGTGGGTGACCCCTTGGCCTGGTCCAGCCACTCGGGTCCCCAACAATGAGGATCTTACGAGCTGGATCACCCTCGGGGAAACGCACCACATGGCCGTAGTGCCGTAACTGACGCTCCCTCACAATGCAGGTAATGTGCCTCATTCGGGACTCCATGAGCAACCGCTCATTCAACACAAAGTCAAACCAATGGTACCCGAGGATTTTCTGGAGAGACACAGTACCAAAGGAGTCCAGTCTTCGTCTCAGGTCACTGGATAGCATCCATGTCTCACAACCATATAGCAAGACAGGAAGCTCCAGGACTCTAAAGACTTGGACCTGCGTCCTTTTGCATAGATATTGGGAGCCACACACCCCTTTCCAGCGACCTCATGACCCCCCATGCTCTCCCAATCCATCTACTGACTTCATAGGAAGAGTCACCAGAGACATGAATGTCACTGCCAAGGTAAGTAAACCACTCGATAAGGTCGACACTCTCTCCGCAGACAGACACACTGCTGATGCCTATGCCCAAGGGATACTAAACTCTGTCTTGCCCTTTGTGGAGTGTTCTAAGGGAACCTGCCAGTGCCCATTCATCATGTCAAGTGTGGTCAAGTATTTTGCTTTTCTGAGCTGCTTGAGGAGGTCTTGATTAAGGCGGCATAAGTCATTGTAAAACCTCTGGAACCAATACGATTGGGCTGGACCAGGGACTATGGCTTTCCTCAATCACTCCTAAGTCTAGCATACATTTGATCCCAAGTTCCACTTAAGTGTGTTTTGCCTCTGGGAGGCGATGAGGGTGCGCCCAGATGATGACCCAGGGCTCGGTTATGATGTCATGCTCAATCAGCAAGGTATGGGCAGATTTCTTGCTCACTGCCTCGGGGACAGACGGGATCTCTGCCTTGAGATCCGGTTTCTGTTGGGAAGTCAAATTAGAGCTGAAGTTAAGAGATACATTTTTTCTGAAAAGGGAACTGGACTGGCCAGAGTAAGAGTCCGCTTTCGTATCCTTCCACAGCTACAGCAAGTTGACATGGTGAACCTTTTCACTCTCTCGATGACTCGGTTATTTAACCAAGTAATCAACTAGTCCTTTCCATTCCTTAACTTCGTATGGGCCCTGCCAATGGGCCATTAATTTGGAGTGAGAGGTAGGGATGAGACCATGACACGATCACCCGGGCAGAATTCCCAAAGCACCTTCACACTGTTCTAACACCGGACCTGCACTGCTTGTGCTTTCACTATATTTTCTTTAAGCAGGGGCTTGATTTTAGCAAATTATCACATAATTGTGCAATATATTCCAAGATATTGGTGGAATGGAGGGCCTTCTCCTCCCAGCCTTCTTTTAGAATATCCAATAGGCGTTGATGGCCATAGAGTAATTGAAAAGGGGAGAAACCCATAGAAGCTTGTGGTACCTCCCGACAGGCAGAAAGTACAAGGGGGAGGAGCTGATTCCAGTTCTTACCATCCTTGCTGATCACCTTATGTAACATTTGTTTGACTGTTTGGTTAAACCTCTCCATGAGACCGTTAGCTTGAGGATGGTATACAGTGGTCTTTAAATGTTTAATTTTAAGTAACTTGGCAACTTCCCTGAAAGTCTCCAGGGTAAAGGGTGTCCCTTGGTCTGTTAGGACTTCTTTAGGGATACTGACGTACACAAAAAACCCTAGGAGTTCCCATGCGATTGTTTTAGAATTGGCTACTCTCAATGGAATAGCCTCTGGATAACGGGTGGCATAATCAACACGTACAAGAATGTATTTATGTCCTTGGGCTGAGTGATGTAGGGGTTCCACAATGTCGACCCGTGTTTGCTCAAAGGGAGTGTCAGTTAGGGGAAGGGGAATCAGAGGGGCGTGGTCCTTTCTAGGAATCTGCCGTAACTGAATCTCCAGACATGAAGTGCAGAAACGTTGGACTTCCTCATGAATTCCCAGCCAATAGAAACTGAGTTTAATTCTCCCCAGTGTTTTGTTGGCTCCCAAATGGGCACCCAGGAGGTGGATGTGAGCCAGTTCACAGACCTGCCTCCAGTAAGTCTGTGGTAATAATAATAGTGACCTCATCGCCCCCTCATGCTCAGCCACCCAGTATAACAGAACATTCTCAATGACAAAGTGTGGCCCAGCATGGGGTGTAACATGCTTTGGATGTTTACTGAGACGACTGCATTTTTGGGAATCATCAGTCCATTGTTCCCATTTAAAAGAAGCTGGAGTTTGCCTAAACTAGAATTGCAAAATAGATTAAAGATCCGGACTGACCTCAATGGGCAGGGCAAACAGCTGTGACGTAGCAGATGTGGACTCTGACAATTCCGCCTGCGATCTACCCTTGTTCCCCAAGTCACACTGGGTAGCCACGTGAATCCTACTTGCTGGCTGTGTACACACAATGGAGACAGATTGGGGCGGATTATCCTTTATGGGGTTTTCATAGCTGATAATGCAGGACGCAGAATGATACCACCATGTCTCCCCTTGAATACAGGTTAGACTGGTCTTTCCCTTGATCCTCTGTCACAGTAACACAAAATGGCAAGCCATAATAGACGTGTTCTTGCCGGTATCTGTTACTGCAATCACCCTATACCCCATTCACCACCATCACTTCTGTCCAAGGAAAAGATAAGGGGTTAGCAACTGCACAATACCTCTCTCCCTTGGCTCAGCTGCAGTCCATGGGCTTGCTAAGCTGCTGACAGTTGGGGTTAGTATGCCCTGCTGCCCCACACTTGAAACGGCGCAGGGAGGCCATGCACCTTTCCTTGAAATGTGCCCTGGTCTCCATATCTCAGTGGGTGGGCTCAGGATGAGTGCCACTTCCCTGTCTGGTCTGTTGCCCCAACCTTTCTGATTGCTTACGCTGGGCCGCCACATGATGTCTACCCATGGGCTCAATCAAGGTGTCCAAGATCTTGTATGCTTGCCTGCAGATTTGCTGGGCGAGTAAGTCGGGCAGGCCATTCATTAGGAGATTACAGGCCACCTGTTCAACTACTTGTTTGGAGCTGTTTATGTCTGGTCTCAACCATCGACCGGCTTTACTCCACAGGTCATACTCCTGGGGTCTGGTTGGCCTTACCTGCTGGTCTGCAGATACGCCATACCGTTTTAGGATCTCCAATTTTAAGACATCATAATTGGTGGTGTCCTCAGCGTCAAGGTCATAATAGATGAGTTGTGCCTTCCCTTTCAAGAACGGTGCTAATATATTTGCCCATTCCACACACTCCCAATGGTGCCTCGTTGTTTTACTTTGAAAAATGAGGAGATATGACTCAATATTGTCATTCTCCTGTAACAGCATGATCACTTGGGATGGAGCCCGGGACCTATACTTTTAGCAACACATGCTCGTGCCCTTGCCTCAGACTCAGTGAGCTGTGTTTGGGTTTCATCAACTTGACCTTTAAATTCTGAATATCCGTTGCCATATTATGAAGTACGATGGTCAGGTCCTGCTCGTCGGTCATCTTGAGCTATGTCCTGCTGACTACGCCAATGTAAATAAGGAGAGCAGGAGACTCAAAAAGGTTTGGGGATGGTCACCCTATATACTGAAAAATGCAACAAAAAACATGTAGTTACAACTAAGTTCGAAACAGAACTGAATACAGATGGAAAAGTAGAGGCATTTATATGGTGGAAACAGGAAGGGGATGGTCCAGGGTGGCAGGAAGAGGAAGTAAAGTCTTCGGTGAGTGGGTTCTGAAGATGTTACCAGGGAAGGACGGAAGTGACGTCATCAGAGGGAGGGTTGTTGGTGACGTCACTGTCTGGCTGGTTCTTCTGCTGGTCTGCAAAGGGACAAAAGGTGAGAGGGTCAGATGGCAGCGCCAACCCCCAGGCCAGCTGAGAAACAACATTATTTGAGCCTACCAACCTTCTCCCAAGCACAAGTGTGTGGCAGCACATTTGTAGCATGGTCCATTTTTCCACATTTCAGATACAATTTTCCCTTTTTCTAACTCTGCTTTGACATTTGTTGGTACAAACAATTATTGCCAGGTATATCAAAAAATATTTACACTTGTTAAAATTTATACAATTAATAAGTATTAGTAAATTGGTAAGGTGAATCTCAGTGTTTACATAGAGATCACCTGAGTTCCTTGATGTGCTTCAAAACGGTACTGATAAGTTTAAAAAAAAAAATTATGTTAAGGGGGAGTCTAACTACTAATGCGTGTTCCACAGTTTAAAGAGAAAAATACTTAGCGTTATAGCCATGGCATTCTAATCAATTATCAGAAAGTAAAAAGAGGATGTGGAACATCTCCCTTCATCTCTCACCAACACACATCACCAAATAAGAAATGGAAAAAGAAAAACAATTGCAGTTGAACTTTATGTTTAAGTTTCAGCAAATAAAGGAGAAATGAGGATATGAGACATTGCATACTTTCACATTCCAGTAGATCAATCATAGTTAAGTACCCTTAGGTTCTTCCACAATGTCTATATAAAGTTTTTTGAGAGCAGTTATGTATTATATACTCTGACGTTTAAAATGAATTATTGAAACAAATATGGCAGTTACTAAATGTACATGTTCCTTCTGATAATTATTTTGAATTTCCAGCATTAAGGTAACAATAAATTGAATTTCTGAAAATTGAATCAACAAATGTATAACTTAACTTTAGTCTGTTAGATAGCAGAAATATTTTTTTTTACTCTGGAATTAAAAGAATTATTCCTTCAGCAAATTATATGTGCACAATATATATTACAAAATATATATGCATGTCACATTACTACATTTATAATAAGAATTGGAGTTTTAAGATATATGAAGTAAGAGGTATCCTCTTTTACTGTAGCTTTTCTAATTTTATGATGATGTTAGAGTGACCATAATTACAGGTCATACTAATTTATTTCACATCTCTCAATTCTGATGGTTTAATTCCTTTTAAGGAAGACTACAGTGTTAGAGACTGTGATTATTTTGTTAAACATTATTTGAATAGACAGCACAGAGAAAAATTAATCAATCTAAATTCAATTAGCATCATGTTTAACCTGGTGATGGACACCTCAAGGTGAAACAGCCACTGAAATTTTCCCCTACATGATTATTATTCAGAGGACTCATTTCATCTAAATTACAATCCAGCAGGCACTTTCATTAGCTTCAGAGAGACTACAGTAGTAACCCTTTCCGATAACCCTGCTCATGAGTATTAATTCTTAGCTTACATTGTTAGCAGATTCTGCTGAGTATTATTAATGTTGGAGGACAAATATAGATGCTTTTTTCGATTTAACTGTACATTAGTGTGGAGGGTATGTACACAGGATTACTTTTAAAAACTCCCAGATATGTGCTAGTGATTGTTTAGAGAACGAGATAAATCTGTTCTGTTAGATTTTAGGTGCCCTTTAAACAGCAGCTCTTCTGAGTTATCTTGAGGAACAGTGAAGTGATAAAAATGGCCTCCAGCAATATTACTTAGGAAAAACTGTCCAACATATACTGCAAAGCTTTTTTTTTGTTGCATTTTAACACTCCTTTAAATTGTTTTTTTTATGCATAAATTTTGATCCTCTTCATTTCAGTAAAAGTAAGATATTTATTTCAGATAATTTATCTGCCATTCATTTATCAAAAGTCACACTTTACCAAGCAGGGCATTACAAGGACTATTTTTGTTTTACCTTCTCTTTTACCTAAGCCTTATTGTTTATATCTCTGGGTCGATTTGCTGTGCTAGCTTCACACGCAGCAGCCATAAAAACATCTTGTGTTTCTGCAAGGAACTGTGGTGTAATAAGATACTATTAATGTACTTTAGAGTATCCTGTTCATTTTTGCTGTTACCAATACTACTTTAATGAGTCATTACCTTTCCTAAGTATATGGGTAGGGTGGTTGAATTATTGCTGGTCATTCATCATTAATAGTTTTCTGGAAGTTTTAATAGTACTATTTTTATCATCTTATTTTGCATGAAGTTACTTTTAACATGTTAGCTTCATGTGGGTTCACTTATTTTGTGAGTATTTCGTATGGGTGCTTAGCGATCTCTCTCTGCATAATGTGAATCCCTTGAAAACTAAAATTAAAAACATTCAAAAAGAGAACTGCACTTATCTTTCTATTAGACATTTTTTATATACTGTTTTTATTGTCTCAGTCACTCATATATTAATCAGCACTGTGCATTGGAACTCTCTTACTGGATGCTGACCTTGACCAAGTTACCACTTGTTAGATACTCCAAGACAATGATTAGTGTTACATGTCTTTGTGAGATAGAGCCTTTAGCTGTGTTTGTTATACAGTTTTGAATATAAGACACTGAGGATAGCCAGGCATTAACATCCTTAGAAATACTCCATTATTGCCTACTTTAAGAACCTGGGTTATTTCAGTCATGTGCATTTGTGACTCAGGCTGCCCCATTTCAAAAGGGATGCTTGTGTATGTACTCGTCATTCTTTCAGTAAGTGAGACGATGATAAATTGTTCTAAACTGAACAATCTGTGTACAGAAGTGCAATTAGTAATATATACTGTAAAACAAGTGAACCATTTGAATTTTTTTTTTACAGGAGAGTTGGTCCTCTGCTTTCACCAAATTTTCTCATGAATGACCCATCCCTCCTGCATGTGGCATTAAAAGGCTACAGGGACATACTCTACCTGTTTATGGCTTGGGGGCATGGTAAAGAAAAATAAAACACTGATCATTTCGGGCTCTTAGTTTCAATGAGTAAATCTTAGTTATAATCCATTGATAAGTACGTTTAATGTCAGCAATAACAGTTGTGGGAGCTGGTCCAGACACAGACAGGTGGACACCGAAGGTTCAACCACCAACACACGTTTATTCATATTTTTACAGTACTCACAACCCAGTACTCCCATACCAAGCACCTTTCAAGTCCTGGTCTCTCTCAATGCCTTTACTCTTCTTGACCGCCTCCACTCCTCTCCTCCGAGCTCCGTCCTCTTTCACCCGACTCCAGCCATCGAATGGAAGGAGGCAGCCCCTTTTATATTCACCCGGACGTGCTCCAGGTACCTCCCAATGAACGTCAGCCAGCACTCCCTGGTGTGGCAGAAGTGCCGGCTGTGCACCCGGAAGCACTCTGGGTGTCCCTGGTCTTTGTCCCTCCAGCACTTCCGGGTGTGGCGGAAGTGCTGAGGGTCAGGGCTCTCCTGGCATTTGGGCACCCCCTGGCAAAGACCATGGGCCCCCATAGGGTTGAGTTTCCATGCTCCTTTCCCGTGGTCCCCATAGCCACCAGGGCGGTCGCCCCCTTGTGGTCCGGAGGAGGCGTAATCCCTCCTTCAGTCCTTCCGGGCGTCCCGGCTGGGTACCGCCCCCAGCTGCTCGCTACACAGTCATTTTATCTCCTGTAGTATACATTAAAGCTACTGCAGTTATAAGATTGTATAGTTTAATCTTGAAATGGAGCTATTAGTGTATTTTAAGTTTTGACAATTCATGCTTTAGGCTCCATTTCTTTGCTCACACTAGATGTTAATAATTTACAGTGTCAGAAATTCTGAAGTTCTTACTTTTTTACCCCTTTTGCCAGAATACTTTGTGAAATAGTACGGCCCGGACACAGACAGGCAGACACATTTACATCCATCACCCCACGTTTATTTAAACAAAAATATCTACAAAGTCTTACGTGCACCACCACACACAAACCCCCACAGTCTCCCAAAGTCCAGGCTTCACTAAGCCACCTCTCTTTCTCTTCCTTCTCTCACACTCCAGGCCTTTCCTTGCCACCTCCTCTCCGACCTCGTCCAACTCCTCACCCGACTCCAGCCTTGATTGAAGGGAGGCGGCTCCTTAAATAGGCAGGCAGCTGATGACCACACCTGGCCACCTGCCACAACTTCATCTTGAAATAGTGGACTACAATTACAGTCATCATTTCCTTTTTAATAAACTATCAATCAATTTTTGGTTTATGTCAAAATTTTTTTGCTCTGAGTTAAATATTGATACCTTATTACATAATGTTGCCTTGTGTTGTAGAGGTTAGAAATACCTGGCTTTTAGAACTACTATATAAATATTGTGACACGCGGCTGAGGGTGGCACCCAGCCAGGACGCCCAGGAGGACAGGAGGAGGGCTCATGCCTCCTCCGGACCATGAGGGGGCGACCGCCCTGGTTCCTTTGGGGGCCACGGGTACAGAGCTGGGAAGAACCCTGTAGGGGCCCGTGGTCACCGCCAGGGGGTGCCCCAGTGCCTGGAGAGCCCTGGACCTCAGCACTTCCGCCACACCCGGAAGTGCTGGGGGGAAGAAGACTGGGGACACCCGGAGGGCTTCCAGGAGCACAGTCGGCACTTCCGCCACACAGGGAAGTGTCCGTGGAGGAGTGTCGGGAAGCACCTGGAGCCTATCCGGGCGTGTGTAAAAGGGGCCACCTCCCTGCAAACGATGACTGGAGTCGGGCGGAGGTGGACATAAGTCTCGGAGGCGAGGAGTGGAGGTGGCCTGAAGAAGGAAGGCACTGGAAGGAGAGACCTGGACTTTGGGGGATTGGTGCTGGAGGCACTGGGTTTGTGCAGTGACTTTTGTAAATAGTGCAAATAATAAACGTGTGTTGGGTGACGTAACGATGTCCGTCTCTCTGTGTCCGGGCTGCTTCTCACAATATATATATATAAAAATATTATTTACAGAAAAATAGTCGGAACACATACTGTATTGAAGGATATTTTAGTATCTTGTATGTTTGGAAGAGAATATAGCATGATGACACAGTAACTAGCTGCTTTTGATCCATGTTGCTGTCTATCAAGAAGTTGCTTGTTCTCTGTGAGTCTTCTTGTTTTCTGTGTACTTTTTCTGTCACATTTCCATAGTATATTTTGATGATTGTAAATTGTCAATTTGGTGGCATAAGTTTGAGTGTTTATTAGAATGCACTGTGATGAATTGGTGCCTCACAACCCCATGACCTTAACTTGGATTAAGTAGTTCTGAATTTTATTTAATGTTTAATGTTATGTTAGGAAAATTGTTTTATTACCTTTTCTGGATACCTAAAAAGTTTGATGTCAGCTGCATTTGTCCAGGAGTGAAAGAACATGTATCCACATGCATTGACCTACACACTTTTCAGTCAAACAAGCTAATATGTACTGTAGCTCCTTGGCATAAATGTCCAGCATGCATTGCTTTTCTGCAGGTCTAAAATGAACAGATGTTTGTATAAATTACTTCAGTGTCTGACGTCTTTGAAAATTAAATACGCGTTTTGCATTGCTAAACAGTTTTTTCTGGTTAGGTGCATGAGGCAGTTTAAGGCTGTCATAATGCTGTAGCCAGAAAAGAAAACTGAACCCCCTCCCTCAACCCACATTTTCCATAATGATGCCACTGACATACTGAACTTCTGAAGTATAGTGAAACTTGTTGGCATACGCTGCATTTATTAGTTTTGGAAGGTTGAGCATAGTCACAGGAGAGAGCTAATAATACTTTAAGCAGCATATAATTGGACCACTAACTATGTGCAGTAATGAGAATAAATATTTCTGTAAAAGATACAACTAAAATTAAAAAGGACTAGGCAGATAATTTAGGAGTTGTCTAATGACAAAGTGCTTTCCTTATATTTTTAGTAAATGAAATATGTGTTGTAGTAACAAATGATCATTTGTTAAAAATTTTAATTCTGACAAATGCTTGTTATTGTGAGGAGGATTATATCTATTAAATGTTATTTTCTTTTTATTTTGTCTCAACTTTAGTTTATATGGCAAGAAGGGAATTATTTTGTAAGCCTTACTTTATTGCAGATATATTTGCATGCCTATAAATAATATTTACCCACCTGGAAGTTTTCACATTTTATTTTTCTACAACATTGAATCACTGGGGATTTGTTTTTTGTGAGATACTGCAGAAAAAGGATCTTTAATGTCAAAATGAAAACAGATTTCTGCATTGTGATCTAAATTAATTATTAATATAAAACACAAAATAATTGCATGTACACCTTTGGAAGCAATTGCAGCTTTGAGTCTCTCTACCTAGACAGGGCACTACCAACAAATGATGGGGGGAGGCAGGTGTTCAGTTCAGAAAGTCAAGTGCTAATTATTCTGCAAGTAAAAAAAATATTTAACAATTTTTAGTCAAAAAGCATGCATTTTGCACCATGTACGTACAACTGGATAACTGACGTGGATTATGTGACATGAATTACATTAGATTTTTTTCCATGAATTTTTTTCTCCATTATATATGAAAATATGAGATTAGAAATTTATCTTGGCCATTACTACAAACTACATGGTGTAAAGTAACGTATAAAACACATACTTTTTGGGTGGGGAATTCCTTTAAATTCCATCAGCAGCTTACCTGATTTAAATGAATGATGGTGGTGTTTAAATTGTCATAAAGTAATTAGTAGAAGCTGGGCAAACCGAAGACAAAAAGTTTAGTGGAAGACCCATAAAGCTGTCTGCATCTGATGTATATACATAAAAATCACTTTATTAAGGAAAATCCAATTAAATGCTTCTTCAGCATCTAACACCCAATTTTGTAATTGATCTTGTGAAGAAGTCTTAAAAGAATTCATCTTGTAGGGCCTCTTGCAACTTAGAAACCATCCTTGCAGAACAGGAAGGGCAGTGTAATCTTGTTACTTTTTATTGTGTCAGTATTTGTGTGTATTCTAATATTATACAGTATTTTTAATGACCAAATAAACACTGTCCAGAAAGCTAGCTTACTGTATGCTTGTATATACTGTACTGTATACAGTATTATAGCATATTTCTCATATGTTACAGTGATATGTTTTATGATTATGTTGCACTTATTTTTTCTTACTTTATGATTATTATTGTGCAGTAATTTAAACTAAATTTAAATATAATGCTAGTCATGTATGCAGATGTCTTGGAAGAAAACTACATACCTGTTTTGTTTTTTTGTAAAAGTGTTTCCTCCTGCAAATATTGTAAAATATTTTAGTTCTTAAATTAAAGCTTATAGATTTTGTCTGATAAACATGTTTCTTTTGTCATGAGGAGAACATAGTCATTTCTGATCTCTGCAAGAACTTGCTGATGATATGTTGTATGGACTTTTAATTCAGTACTTTTATTTTAATGTTTGGGAGATCTGACTTATCTGAAAGCTGTATTTGTATTAATAGAATTTTTACATTTACATCTATATTTATAGTACTCCCAACTCTGAACTGGATAAACAGACTAACAAAAGGATGGATGCTTATAGTACTGCATTATATTTGTCATGCTAAATAACTGATGCCTTTGCTTGGTGGTTATGTGAAGTATGATGTATGTTAGGAAATATACAAAATTATTTTAGTATCAAACCTGACACTGATTTGTCAATTCAAAAAAGATTAAACTGAGTTTTCTGCTTTCTATGAACTGTTATACAGAAACTACGGTGGGTTGGCACCCTGCCCGGGATTGGTTCCTGTCTTGTGCCCTGTGTTGGCTGGGATTGGCTCCAGCAGACCCCCGTGACCCTGTGTTCGGATTCAGCGGGTTGGAAAATGGATGGATGGATGGTTATACAGAAATGTTTTAGTGACATATTTCATTTCACTTATGGTGCAATAACAAACATCTTTTCAACACAATTAAACATTTTACTACTTTAAAAGTGTATAAAGTGTAATTTTATTGTAGTTCTTGACTGAATGGATAAAATATATGGTGTAATTTGTGTGGTACCAGAGCCGGAGTCCCAGGTTGTGTGTTCAGGCATCTGTCGAGGTTAGAGATCAGGATCCTTATAAAATGTTTTGTGTTTACCAGGCCCTTACTCAATTTTTTGCACAAAATGCAAAGTCTGTTTACATATGAGATGGAAATAAAAAAGTAGGACAAAGAAGAATAGATGGTTATGACAATCTTAGAATGTTTATATGTGACATATAAACAAAGTAATGGGATAGATAATTATCCTAATTTCAATTTCAAGAGAAGGTTTATGGAGTGAATGAAAAAACAGTGTCATTGTAGAAGTATCATTCTTAAGAAGATGAAATAATTTAAGAGTTTTAACATAAGTACATATCCTATAAACATTCAAAGCAAAATGAAAAATATAACCACAAAGAGACTGAAGAAAGACAGAAGTCCTGAAGTAAATTGCGTACTGTTAGCTGTTCAGGAAACATTAAAGATGTTAGTTAAAGCTACTAGATGCCTATTTGGGTTAGAGGTATCTAAATACGTGAATTGTTTTCAAGTGATGGCCAAGTGTGCATAAAAGGACTTTTTCTATGTTTTAGTTCAAATAATGAATATTAACATATAAATAACAATTTTTATCACTATTTAAACATATCAAAAATTTAACTGAAGTAAAACGTAAGCCATTATTGATGTAATTTGATTGTTTTTAATTTCAACATACTTCCTCCAAATTGCATATGTATTATAACAAGAAACCACAGGCTCAACAAAAGAGTGCTGGGGCATCAGCCAACAACACCATTTAATAAAGTCAAAAAATGAGTTAAAGCAAATGAAAAGGCACACAAGTGTGCAAAATACAGTAATGCTGCCAAAGGGTAAATAGAGAGCACCCAGAGGTCAGGTCGTAAAGTGAACGTTGACTTCTGGTAGCCATAGTCCTTTGATAATGCTGTAATTCTTTTATATGGTATCTCCGGAAAGTGCAGAAGATTGTGCAAGAGGCAGAAGTGATGTCACAGCTTTAGGACTGTGGACAGAAGTAAAAGATGCATTGACATTGCCACCCTCGCTTGGTTTGGGGTGGTAGTGCTTATCTTTCCAGAGTCCTGAAGATGACTCAGAAGCACTCATGCTTGGCAATATACTAGCTGACTCACTCACTCATCAAAAAAACACTATTTCCTGTTTTGTTCATCAGCTAAAATTTGGCAAGTTAATACATCTAGGGCAATAAGTATCCACTAAGACAGGGAATTTCAGTATATCAATATTTAGGGGTAACCCAAACTCCACAATAGAAAAATTAAATACCACAAAGTCTGAATAAAGTGACATTATATAAAAAAGAAAATTAGCTGACCCTTTAATTTTATTTGTTGATATTTAATTATAACAATGCTGCATTGAGCAGCATCCTTTTTTGGGTTAAACCCTGACGCTGTAATCATGCAGAGAAATGGGGCTTTATGCAAATGAAGGCCACTACCATAAACTATGTGGAGGGACAAAAGTTTGGCAAAGCTCAAAGAAGATGTGCTTAGCAAGTTGCATCCAAGGGTACACGTTGTACTCCCTTAATCTGTTGGCTTCTTTTTACTCCTCGCAATGCAGTATAAAATACATACAAATTCAAACAAGGTTGTGGGGAGGGAGTCGTTATGCTTGCATTGTTGAGCTTGCTTATATACATACTCTTCAAAAAATGGAGTGGGGGACAGACAGCTCTCAGTAGTGAAATATATGCAATATTGTGGAGTCACCTTAGAGGTCACACAGCAATGTGCTTCAGTGCTCTGGACTTCAAGCCCTGGGCACAACACAAGCCAGGAGCAATGGCATTGATAAGTTTAAATGCATGAGCAGTTCAGTGAAGGGGTCCCAAATGGGCAGGAGTTGCACATTGTACAATATTTTTTTTTAATTTTTTTACCTGTTCTTTTCTGTACAATGCTGCAAACATTAACGTAAACATCAATGCTGTATGTAATAAGTTAAAGGAAACCATGATTCAGTGTATATTGCTTTTGATCTAAACCCTCTAAAACTTTGATTAACAGTAGAAAATTACAGAGAAAAGTGGTACATTCAAATCTGACTGAAGCTACAATTTTAATAGGATCTGCTATTACAGATGACACTGCAGTTGTGACCCGCTGGGCTGGCTACTTTGAGCAGTTGTTCAAAGCTGATCCTCCGGCTAGGACATTAGATATCTCTAGGTTCACGATTCTTAAGGGCGATCCTCCAATTAGCTGTGAACCACCCAATCTCACTGAGATTGCACAGTTGGTGAACCAGCTGAGGGGGGGAAAGGCTGCAGGGATCTGTGGTATCTGGTGTGAACTTCTCCAGGCTGGTGGTAAGGCTGTCCTCCTGGCATTGCAAGCAATCTTTACTTCCATTTGGGAGACAGGCATCATCGCCTGGATGGCAGCAACTACAGGAGGATAACACTGCTCTTGGTGCCGGGTAAGGTCGTTGCTAGGGTCGTCCTCAATAGGATCCGTGATCACTTGCTCACCTAGCAGTGATCGGAACAGTGTGGTTTTACGCCTAAGAAGTCTACCATCGACCACATCCTGGCACTCTGGGTTCTCATGGAGCACAAACGCGAATATCGGCAGACTTTCTTTGCAGCCTTTGTCGATTTTTGCAAAGCATTCGACTCCCTGTGGGACATCCTGAGGGTTTGCGGGATCCCCTTGAGGTTGTTGGATATCATGGCCAGCCTGTACACTGGTACTGTGAGTGCTGTGCAGAGTGGAGGCAGGACCACTGCGTTTTTCCCAGTTGATTCTGGGGTTCATCAGGGGTGTGTTCTTGCTCCTACTCTGTTCAATGCTTGTTTGGACTGGGTATTGGGCAAGGTCGTGGGGTCCAACGGCTGTGGGGCATCTGTTGGTGAAGAAAGATTCACGGATCTTGGCTTTGCTGACAATGCCGTGATCTTCGCGGAGTCAATGGAGGTTCTGATCGGGGCGCTCGAGAGACAGAGCGAGGAGTCTGAGTGTCTGGGCTTGCGCGTGTCCTGGAAAAAAACCAAGATCCAGGCCTTTAAGGTCCTCTTGGGCACAACCATCAGCAGTGTGTCTGTTTGCGGAGGGAGTGTCGACCTTGTCGAGAGGTTTACTTACCTTGGCAGTGACATTCATGTCTCTGGTGACTCTTCCTGTGAAATCAGTAGACGGATTGGGAGAGCATGGGGGGTCATGTTGTCGCTGAAAAAGGGTGTGTGGCGCTCCCAATATCTATGCAAAAGGACAAAGGTCCAAGTCTTTAGAGTCCTGGTGCTTCTTGTCTTGCTATATCATTGCGAGACATGGACGCTATCCAGTGACCTGAAATGAAGACTGGACTCCTTTGGTACTGTGTCTCTCCAGAAAATCCTTGGGTACCGTTGGTTTGACTTTGTGTTGAATGAGCGGTTGCTCATGGAGTCCTGAATGAGGCACATTACCTGCATTGTGAGGGAGCATCAGTTACGGCACTACGGCCATGTGACACATTTCCCCGAGGGTGATCCGGTTCGTAAGATCCTCATTGTTGGGGACCCGAGTGGCTGGACCAGGCCAAGGGGTCACCCATGTAACACCTGGCTGTGGCAGATAGAACGTCAATTCTGGAGGGTGGGACTGGACCACGTGTCTGCCTGGGGGGTTGCAAACTGGTATCCTGAGTTGTTTCGTCGTGTAGTGGGTGCGGCAGTGCACTGTACCGGTGCATGCTCCCCAACTTGACTTGACTGCTACAGGATGAAATTATTTCTATACCCCTAATTCCCATTATGTCTACTAATTAACTCCTTAAATTAAAATGAATACAGCCTTCTGTAAAATTGTGTCTTCCAATGAACAAAACAACAAACAAAATCCACTAGAAAAAGCATGAATTGATCTATAGCAGGAATGTGTTGCTCATGAGCAACTATATGCATGTTCAAGAGTAAGAAGCTCCAGTGAACTAATAATATTAGACCCTGGTAAAAAAAAAAAAAAAAAAAACACAAATTAACAAATATCGTATACAGAAAGGTTCTCACATTCTTCCATAGTATATAGTACTTTTGTTCCATAGTGCATAGTACTTTTGATACATCCGATTAACTGACAGCGCTCTAACCAAGGCCAGCTGTCTTAAGAAATTTCCCAGGTGAGGCCAGGTAGTTTTATATAAAAAAACAACAGTATACCCATACCTCATCATTGAAGGACAAAAAATTAATAGAAATATCAGGCTATAGGACATCACCCTTGCAGGTTATTACCTCTTTGTTGAGAATATTGCATTTTATTTTAGGTGTTGTGATTAAATATATGTACACTTTTGTATTAAGTCATCACATTTTTAAACAGAGTACAAATAGTGAGTTCCAGCTGACTAGTATGTTTAGAGGAAGCAGTTTGGAGTAATGTTAAATCAGTATTACCAATACACTATTGCAATGATTCTAACCATATCTCTCTATTATAAAAAAAAAATCTGGGGACGAGACTTTTTTTCCGGCGACAAGACATGATCTTTTGAAGAGAGACTGAGAAACACTTTCACGTCCCACGAGAAGGTGACTTTTGCAAGTCACACCATACAACCATTTTCAAACAAGACCACGGTCATCTAACCTGTCAGTTGTTAGAATGCTTTTGGCAGACACACTTCCTGTGCTCTCAGCTCTTAAAAATTTTATATGTTCTAGATGACATGTTAACAACTAAGCAAAGAAGAAAGCAGCACGTCGAAAAGAGACCCAAAAGCATTAGAGAGAAAAGAATGCAAAAAAGAAAGCCCAGGGCCGGAAAAAGACCAAGTAGAACGTGGTAAAGAATTCAAAAATGGCACGATACACATGCAGAGCAGCATAGAGATAATGGAAGTAGGAAAATTCGAAAGTCTCAAAAAAATGATAGTAAAGATCACATTACTACAAACAAATGGAAAATATTACTCGGTGAAATAACAGAACAGCGAAAACAGATCAAATAGTGTTTGAGGATGTCTGTGAAAGAAGAGAGACAAGCCAGTGAGACAAAAGGACAGCTGCTGTACAGGCTTTTAAACATTCGAAGCACCGCATGAGATGCAGATCACGCGGCATGGCAGCAGCAGCAAGCCAGCAGCTGACCGAGCAAAGATGAAGTTAACAAAAAAAAAAAATTGTTTCCTATTGTATCACCGTTTAAGAGGGGTTTCAGAGGAGCGACCCAGTCTCCTTAGGCTGCATTCAGCCCCCCTTTGCACAATGGCGCGTAGCGCAGGTGGGGGTGGGGGTGGTTGACGAGCAAAGCAAACGGGGTGCAGCTCCCTAGTCATTTTATATGCATTGGTTACAAATCAACAATTAACTCATATGCATTTCCTCTTGGAATTACTGTTGTCAGCTGCAGAAGTAACCAACACCCACTGGTACAGATAACCTGTAAGAAGACTTCTGGGTTGGTTATAATTCATCTGTTTATTGATAGTCCAAGACACTTTCATAACCAGCATTTGAAATTGGCTGTGAAGTCAATACGTCTCCCTTAAACTTCCTAATATATATTCTTAAAAAAAACTATCATTGAAATATTTGGTTATTTTAGTTCTAGGCAGAATGTGTGCCCTAAGACACACACTTGGTTTCTGAAAATTGTACATGGCTTTGCAGTTTCAACAGGAAAAATATTCACTTTTCCAAAGTCTTACATTTTTGTACTACTGTTTATAAGCATTTCTACTATGTTATGATATATGAATGTTATGGTTTTAAAAATCTGTTGTATATTGTTTGTTTTGACTTTATTTTAATAGCTAGGGAAATGACAAGAGGAAAATTTCTAAACATCCTGGAGAAACCCAAGAAATAAGGAATAATGCCACACTTGGAATGAGCTGCTCTTGAAGGATCTTTGGAACAATTCATCTCCTCCTGACAGAGAGCTAAACAGACCCAATCTACTTATAAGGTTTTATTGAATGTTTATAATAGATGGCTAAAATGATTACCATTTGAGAAAAAACATGTAAAAAGGTAATGTGGTAGTCATATTAGATATTTTTTGTGTTTATATGAAAGTGCTGTCAGTGCAGTTGAAGTATCTTGGAGGATCGTGTCATGCAAAGGCATAATTTCTCTTGAAACATTTGATTACTTCATTAGGACTCATGAAAATACTGAAAAGAAAATTAACAACTGTGTCTTTGATTAATGAACTCTGAAGCCATGTATCATTTTTGCTTAATTTTATTATTTAAAGCTTAAATATTGTTATTGCTAAATTCACCATTTTGATACCTATTCATTTTTACTTAATTAATAAAAAAAATCCATTTTGTTTCTAAAGTAGAATCTTCACCTGTTAATTTCAGTGTTTCGTATTGTTTCTTATTGTTTATTTCAGTACATTTTGTGCTATGCAGTATTTCTTTAATGTGTACTCATAGCAATCTAGGGTGGCATTATGGTGTTGTTATTACAGGATAGCCATTTAAACCAGTTTTAGGCATTGCTTGATAAGCAATAACTTTTTCTTCCACCCATCCTTCTCACAATGTTTGTTAAAACGAAGGTATGGGAAACCTTTGAAGTAAATGGTCTAGGGTTCTTAAACTTGTTTATTATATATTTTTTCAGATCTATAAAGTTTTAATAAATACATTTTTTCTTCTTTTTTTTCTTTTGTATGTGTACATTTCAATACCTGTTTCTAGTCTATCCATTTTGTCTTTTAATCAGATCTCAGGGTATTGGGGAATCAGACTTACACTGCCAGCACTGGCATCCCATGAACCAGCCCTGAATAGAGCACCTATCAATCACAAAACCGTACGCTCATGCTCACTTTAGGTCTAATTCAGCTGACTTTAAATGCACATAGCCACACAGGTGTGGGCGGATTGTGCAAACTGCACAAATTTAATTGGGCATGAAGCTAAAATGAATCTGCTGAAGGCATATGAGAGTGCAGTGTTTACCACAATATAGCTCAATTTGTAGTACAAATACAATTTTTAAATTAATATATTTAAATGTTTACTGTAAAAAGCACTGCACTTAACACTAGATAATTAAATTCTTAAATAATTATGTTACTTGGTCCAGGTTTTAGAGATACACCGAATGGGACAGCAAAAACTGCAAATGTAGAATGAGCACCTATTGAATTAAAACATATAACTGACTTTTCTCTATTTACATTTTTAAACACACCTTTTTGCCCTTTTTTTGGCAGCATTGAAGATCAGAAATATTCAGTCAGTCACTGTGGTCTGTGTATTTAATAAGATCTGAAGCATATGAAATATTAGATTCTCATACTATATGTGTATAAGCATACACAGACACAGGCACAAGTCTCTGCAATACACAAGGCTTTTATTTTCTTGTGGGAAACTCTTTCTCTCTCGTTTCCAACCAGCACCAAAGCACAATACGGCACCAGCAATAATAAAGCACAATTAATTTTCTTTCTCTGTCTTGTCACTCCCTCTCTCTCTCTCTCTCTTCTTCTTCTGCCTCTGCTGTTCTTCCAGCAAGCTTCATCTTCCACTTCCTGACTCTGTCTCCTGGATCAGTGACAGCAGGTTCCTCTTTATCCTGCACCCAGGAATACTTCTGGTGGCCCGTTAACGTGGTCTTGAAGCACTTCTGGGTAAGGCGGAAGCCTGACAAAGGGACCCAACAAGGCTGTGTTGAACTCTAATTCCCATGAAGCCCTGTGGGAATCCAAGGCACTGCTGCAACCCAGGGGGGCTGGGATCAATCCACCACTAATATATATATATATATATATATATAATATATACACTGTATATTTTGGACTCTGTCAGGAGAAACACTGAGTAAGTTTTTGTTTCTTGAGAGTTCTATGAATGGGTCTGGTTAGACCTAGTTAGACACTGATTGGTTTATTGTACCAAAATAATGTTATTTTAAAGTTATTAAAAATGTTACCACACACTGTCATTTGAGACCCCACAACCACTTAACTCCAGATGTGCTGGAACACCTCAGATGCTAACCTGCTCCCCTCAAGGAGTTTTGAGGTTCGTCCTTTCTTAATCTTCTATCCTCCATATGTCTGCACACTCCAACAGCATACGCAGGAGATAACTGCTGGATCACAGAGAGCACCTCAGCTAGCTGTAGCACTCATCTTTGTCGACTTCAGTCGTGAGTCTCCTGACAGAGCTTGGTTGCAAATTGTGCTGAAAGTTTCTTTAATATAAGTTAAGAATAAAATTTAATAAATTTTTAAAAAAAATTTTGTTATTGCTGTGGCTATTTTGATGACTTAGTGGCATTTAGGCAATAATGTAGGCAGAATGATATTTCCACAGTATATTTCACAGCAGTGAGCCTGGTCCATTTGCATGAGGAATGGGGAGTTATTGGAAAGAAAAAGTAAACTTCATGTAAGGAAGCATTTACTGTATTCATAACAGTTCTGAAATATTAATAATTTTTTGTTACTGTTTATGCTCATTATGTTAATCTATTTAGCTAAATTGTTATTATGTAATACATAGACCCTTAGGCAGGTATGCCTTGAAATGAGAACCTTACATTTGGTTTGGTCATGTTCAGTAAAGCTCAGAAATACCATTTTCAACCTGGTATACAGTTTAATCCCTGTGCCCGTCATTTAATTTCTTGTCTGAAACCAACCCACTTCTAAAATAACTGAGCCGCAGGGAGTAAAAGATGCCTATGTTTTTTTCCTGTAAATCAGGGCTTTTCCTTGGGACTGTATTGTAACTTTAGAATTTGTGGTCTTAACTTAAAATATTACAGTATCTCCATGTCAACACTCTTTCTATTAATCAGAAATCTAAAAAGAAACTAATAATTATTTTTAATTAACTGAAATTACTCAAAAGTTATCCGTTTATAAGTTGGTAAGGTTTAACAATTAAGAGTTTAATATTATATATAATCCATATATGACCAAACTTTTAGTAATGTATAACAAAATTTTTAAATTATTTTTGAGATAAATATTGAATAATTAACCAGGTTCGCAACTAATAAAACTCACTGCTAAGAAAACGCTGGTTTACCAGAACATGACATGTACAATTCAAACAGATTATACACCAGAAATCTAAACAGTACTCTTAACTGGTGGGCCTATAACTTTCCAAAGCTCAGTGTTTCTCGTATGCAGTATAAAACACATGCAAAATTAAAGTCTATGATAAGTACAAGTCTCTCAAAAAGGCAAAATTGCAAAAAATGTTTATGTTGCTAAGTAAAAACAATGCATTTGAATCAATAGTATAAGAAGTAAACACTGGAGATTTTAAACATAAATTAGTTTAATATATGTTTTAATTGGCATGCATACTGTACAGTACATTAGTCCATTCAAATGCTTTCTGGACTAATGATAGATGATAGAAAATGACAAAATAGTCCTGTATCAGAAAATAATATTTAGTAAAGTACACTTTCAGATCATTGTGATTTGACAGAGGTTTCTAGTTTGTTTTCTTACAGATTTGTCTTGAAATCATACTTTAACTGTCAAAGTCCAGTGCCAAATGTTAAATATAGGAGTAGTGCAGAAGGACATTGCAGTTACCCTAATAGTGAAATCATCTACTTGTCCAGACTATTAATTAGGACAATAACTTCATGCCTGCACCATTTCATAGACATTTTGCATTAAAATACTTCTCTAAATTTGGGAATATAATTAACTCTGACATTGGGCGGCTTCTCTGTACAAGAAGATTTTTAGCTTAATGAGAACTGGAAGCATAGTCCTTACACAAAACATTGCATAAAAATAATATTGCGCATTGTCGTTCCTTGTAACACGAGTTGACATAATTACTAGGGCTATTTCTTTTCTAATTAGCACACTTCCAATGTGGATAGAGCCAGCGGTCAAGCAAAAAGAGAATCGGACAAGCATGCCGAATCGGAAACAAAAAGAGTCCCATCCAGTTTAATTAGGTGAGACAATGCCTCAGACTGTTCTCCGCTGGAGATGTCGCTAAAACTCTTGCCATTTTGGCAAGTAGTTACTACACAAGTTACACTTCTCCACAGGCAGCTAATAAGCTCTTAATTGTCTTTCCGATTCACACGGCTCCTGACTGCCACTGTGAAGCACCTTTACTTTATTTCCTCTGCTGGTTTTGTTTAATTTCATGGCTTGAAAGTAGCACATTCAAAACTTATTTCTTCTGCTTAGTGAGAATAGAGCAAGATTATTATAACCTAAGGTGTTTGTGACAATGAGGTCATTTGTCTTAATCAGCATTTTTAACCTTACCTTCTGTGACTTTTACAAAAGCTCCAAGGGATTATTTTTAAAAAATCTTTATGCATCTAGTGCCCTGAAGTGCACTGACATTTTTTCCATGTTTGGTTGGAATATAGTATAAGTGCTTCTGTTTCTGTCTTGCACTGACCTGATTAAGCCAATACAGAAAACGAATGGATAATTATTTAGATACACAGTTGCAAAAAGTGAATTTGAATTTGGATTATACTCATGTCAATTTTTCCTATTTTTGGAAAAGTATAGCTGACTAACTACAAGGCTGATCTGAAAAATAATTATTTTTTGTTTTCACATACTCCTACAAATTAAGTATTTGTTGGGGACATGTTTTTCTACTTTGACCTGGTCAGATTATTAAGAGCATATAGTAACACTCTGTTTGTGCTTAAACTTTACATTATTATGCTTTCATAAAAATTACGACATAAAATAAGAACAATATAAAAGGTTACGGTAGAGGGTTACTACCCTTATTGATATGTGAAACAAGTATGTTGAAACTGAAATATGTTTTTTCAATGAAAAGTTCCCAGTCTGATAGTAAATAAAGGTTTATGTAAGAAAGGATCATGTAATGTAGAAAAATTGATGGTGTATGAATTTTTAAACCTCATTGACTCAAGTTCTAACAAACTATGTGATACTTGAAATTGATGTTACATGTCAATAATGCAGACTTTCATGGTTGTGGAGAGACATATTCTGTTGTGTGATATCTTAAAATTGAAGAAAATATTTGTTTTAGTGTCACATCTTTAATGGGTTTTTGTGCCATTTGAAATGTTTTATCTAGAATTACACTTTAAAGGAACTATTCATTTTCCAGTATTGCATATGCCTCCAACAAAAGTTTGCCAATTGACCAGAACCCTAAGGTCCGCAAATTGTATTAGTAAATTCTATTATATATTTAGTTAAAATTATTTTTTATTAACTCTTTTAGATTCTTTATGCCAGATGCAGCTAGAAGTCATATTAACCAATGAGAGCTGTAACCTGTGGAATGTCTTGACTTTATGTATAAGTATTTATTATCCATTTGAGTGTTTGTTTACTTTACAGTGTATAATATTCCAACAACACGCTTAAAACTATAAGGTAATCTTTTCTATAGCTAAGTGTAATACAGAATATCTACATGCTTGATCTTTTACTGATGTTTACAGGGATAGGGCTTTCATTGAATCCTAAGTAAAGCAATCATCAGCAATATATCCTTCTGACCTCCAAAGCTGAACCGGTGAGACAAACGTCAATTTAATGTGTCTTCATGCCTGGAATTAGCTGTCAATTACTACAAATTAATCAACTGCTTGCCTAATTAAGCAACACTGATGAGTGTTCTAGAACTGGACCTTTGTGAAGAAGCTTTGAGAAAGCTTGAATTAGCAAACTTGTTTTGTTTCAGTAGTGCATTCCCTCTTGCCAAGGCTTGTGAAGCTCTTGTAGATGTGTGAATGTGAGCTTCAATTGGGGTTTTATAGAATTTCATATGATGTTTGTTTAATTGCTGACACATGATAGATCACTGAAACATGTTGGAAATTTCATATCAGTAGCTCCTACTGTAGATGAATGAAGCAGAACTGGAATGTTTTTAGGGAGGAAGCAACAGATCAGTGAGTAATAAGATGTATTTTAAACTCTTAAGAAGTCATGAAATATTGCAGATTTGTTACTGACCTCCCCTCCTTTAACCGTCACCTTATCGTGGTGGAGGGGTTTGCGTGTCCCAATGATCCTAGGAGCTCTGTTGTCCGGGGCTTTATGCCCCTGGTAGGGCCACCCAAGGCAAACTGGTCCTAGGTGAGGGATGAGACAAAGAGCGGTTAAACAAACCTCCTATGAAGAAAAACAATTTTGGACAGCGTTTTCCCTTGCCCGGACGCGGGTCACCGGGGCCCCACTCTGGAGCCAGGCCTGGAGGTGGGGCTCGATGGCGAGCGCCTGGTGGCCAGGCCTGCACCCATGGGGCTCGGCCGGGCACAGCCCGAAGAGGCAACGTGGGTCCCCCTTCCCATGGGCTCACCACCTATGGGAGGGGCCAAGGAGGTCGGGTGCAGTGTGAGTTGGGTGGTGGCCGAAGGCGGGGACCTTGGCGGTCCGATCCTCGGCTACAGAAACTGGCTCTTGGGACGTGGAATGTCACCTCTCTGAAGGGGAAGGAGCCTGAGCTAGTGCGCGAAGTTGAGAGGTTCCGGCTAGATATAGTCGGACTCACCTCGACGCACAGCTTGGACTCTGGAACCAATCTCCTTGAGAGGGGCTGGACTCTCTACCACTCTGGAGTTGCCCCCGGTGAGAGGCGCCGAGCAGGTGTGGGTATACTTATTGCCCCCCAACTTGGAGCCTGTACATTGGGGTTTACCCCGGTGGACGAGAGGGTAGCCTCCCTTCGCCTTCGGGTGGGGGGACGGGTCCTAACTGTTGTTTGTGCGTATGCACCGAACAGCAGTTCGGAGTACCCACCCTTTTTGGAGTCCCTGGAGGGGGTGCTAGAGGGCATACCTTCTGGGGACTCCTTCGTTCTGCTGGGAGACTTCAATGCTCACGTGGGCAATGACAGTGAGACCTGGAAGGGCGTGATTGGGAGGAATGGCCCCCCTGATCTGAACCCGAGCGGTGTTTTGTTATTGGACTTCTGTGCTCGTCACGGATTGTCCATAACGAACACCATGTTCAAGCATAGGGGTGTTCATATGTGCACTTGGCACCAGGACACCCTAGGCCTCAGTTCGATGATCGACTTTGTGGTCGTGTCGTCGGACTTGCGGCCACATGTCTTGGACACTCGGGTGAAGAGAGGGGCGGAGCTGTCAACTGATCACCACCTGGTGGTGAGTTGGCTTCGATGGTGGGGGAGGATGCCGGTCAGGCGTGGTAGGCCCAAACGTGTTGTGAGGGTCTGCTGGGAACGTCTGGCAGAGCCCCCTGTCAGAAGTAGCTTCAACTCCCACCTCCGGCAGAACTTCGACCACATCCCGAGGGAGGTGGGGGACATTGAGTCTGAATGGGCCATGTTCCGTGCCTCTATTGTTGAGGCAGCTGACCGGAGCTGTGGCCGTAAGGTGGTCGGTGCCTGTCGTGGCGGCAATCCCCGAACCCGCTGGTGGACACCGGCGGTGAAGGATGCCGTCAAGCTGAAGAAGGAGTCCTACAGGACCCTTTTGTCCTGTGGGACCCCGGAGGCAGCTGATAGGTACCGGCAGGCAAAGCGGAATGCGGCTTTGGCGGTTGCTGAGGCAAAAACTCGGGCGTGGGAGGAGTTTGGGGAGGCCATGGAGAATGACTTTCGGACGGCTTCGAGGAGATTCTGGTCCACCATCCGGCGTCTCAGGAAGGGGAAGCAGTGCAGTGTCAACACTGTATATGGTGGGGATGGTGCGCTGCTGACCTCGACTCGGGACGTTGTGGGTCGGTGGGGGGAATACTTCGAAGACCTCCTCAATCCCATTAACATGCCTTCCAATGAGGAAGCAGAGCCTGGGGACTCAGAGGTGGGCTCCCCCATCTCTGGGACTGAGGTCACCGAGGTGGTCAAAAAACTCCTTGGTGGCAGGGCCCCGGGGGTGGATGAGATACGCCCGGAGTTCCTCAAGGCTCTGGATGTTGTAGGACTGTCTTGGCTGACACGCCTCTGCAACATCGCATGGACATCAGGGACAGTGCCTCTGGATTGGCAGACCGGGGTGGTGGTCCCCCTCTTTAAGAAGGGGGATCGGAGGGTGTGTTCCAACTACAGAGGGATCGCACTCCTCAGTCTCCCTGGAAAAGTCTATTCAGGGGTCCTGGAGAGGAGGGTCCGTCGGATAGTCGAGCCTCGGATTCAGGAGGAACAGTGTGGTTTTCGTCCTGGTCGCGGAACAGTGGACCAGCTCTATACCCTTAGCAGGGTCCTGGAGGGTGCATGGGAGTTTGCCCAACCAGTCTACATGTGTTTTGTGGACTTAGAAAAGGCATTCGACCGTGTCCCTCGGGGAATCCTGTGGGGGGTACTCCGAGAGTATGGGGTACCGGCCCCCCTGATAAGGGCTGTTCAGTCCCTGTACGATCGATGCCAGAGCTTGGTCCGCATTGCCGGCAGTAAGTCGAACCCGTTTCCCGTGAGAGTTGGACTCCGCCAGGGCTGCCCTTTGTCACCGATTCTGTTCATAACTTTTATGGACAGAATTTCTAGGCGCAGCCAGGGTGTTGAGGGGGTCCAGTTTGGTGGGCTCAGGATTGGGTCACTGCTTTTTGCAGATGATGTTGTCCTGTTTGCTTCATCAGGCCGTGATCTTCAGCTCTCTCTGGATCGGTTCGCAGCCGAGTGTGAAGCGGCTGGGATGAGAATCAGCACCTCCAAATCCGAGACCATGGTCCTCAGCCGGAAAAGGGTGGAGTGCCCTCTCAGGGTTGGTAGCGAGATCCTGCCCCAAGTGGAGGAGTTCAAGTATCTCGGGGTCTTGTTCACGAGTGAGGGGAGAATGGAGCGTGAGATCGACAGGCGGATCGGTGCGGCATCCGCAGTAATGCGGGCATTGCATCGGTCTGTCGTGGTGAAAAAGGAGCTGAGCCGCAAGGCGAAGCTCTCAATTTACCAGTCGATCTATGTTCCTACCCTCACCTATGGTCATGAGCTATGGGTAGTGACCGAAAGAACGAGATCGCGAATACAAGCGGCTGAAATGAGTTTCCTCCGCAGGGTGTCTGGGCTTTCCCTTAAAGATAGGGTGAGAAGCTCAGTCATCCGGGAGGGGCTCAGAGTAGAGCCGCTGCTCCTCCGCATCGAGAGGAGTCAGATGAGGTGGCTCGGGCATCTGATCAGGATGCCTCCTGGACGCCTCCCTGGTGAGGTGTTCCGGGCACGTCCAACCGGGAGGAGGCCCCGGGGAAGACCCAGGACACGCTGGAGGGACTATGTCTCTCGACTGGCCTGGGAACGCCTTGGGATTCTCTCGGAAGAGCTAGAAGAAGTGGCCGGGGAGAGGGAAGTCTGGGCATCTCTGCTCAAGCTGCTGCCCCCGCGACCCGACCTCGGATAAGCGGGAGACAATGGATGGATGGATGGATGTTACTGACCTCTGTTCTTTAAATAACAAAAAATGAGTTTTATTGCAGTAGCCCCTTGATTGATGGCACACCTTTTCAAAGGTAATGTGCATTCAGATTTGTTTAATAATCTAATTAAGTCTAGTGACAATTTTAGTAATATAAAGTTTTTTCATTTATCTCTGTATGCCGTTTAAAGCACACCACTTCATTATTAGAACCCAGGAGGTTCAATGAACTGAATGACAAACTCCATTGCCAACTATTCCTTAAATATTATTTTTAAAGAAATCATTCAGATTATGGGCGGCACGGTGGCGCAGTGGGTAGCGCTGCTGCCTCGCAGTTGGGTGATCTGGGGACCTGGGTTCGCTTCCCGGGTCCTCCCTGCGTGGAGTTTGCATGTTCTCCCCGTGTCTGCGTGGGTTTCCTCCCACAGTCCAAAGACATGCAGGTTAGGTGGATTGGCGATTCTAAATTGGCCCTAGTGTGTGCTTGGTGTGTGGGTGTGTTTGTGTGTGTCCTGCGGTGGGTTGGCACCCTGCCCAGGATTGGTTCCTGCCTTGTGCCCTGTGTTGGCTGGGATTAGCTCCAGCAGACCCCCGTGACCCTGTGTTTGGATTCAGCGGGTTGGAAAATGGCTGGATGGATGGACATTCAGATTATGTCAAAAATGAGACTTCTAACAATAAAAGCAAATTTTTATTTTTTATATTGAAACTGAATAAAGTGAACCCTGTTCCCTGTAGTCTGTGACAAAAATATATATTGATCCATTCATTTTTAGCTAATTGTGTCAGAGCAATGGAACCAACATATATACAAAAGTGAATCAGACCTTTGACATTAATGTAGAGAAAGCATTAGGCTACTAATTAAATAAAAATAGAAAGTAAATTATGGAACTGGGTGAAATAAATAAACAGCAGCCACAACTGGACCTCAGCAGTACTATTGTTACTGTTATTGTTATTGTTACAGTAGTATTGTTAATCTAAAAAGTAAAATCTATTTTAAAAGTTATTACCATTTGTTTTTACTCTGTATTTTTACTTCCTTTCAAAGTAATGCAGCAATGAATTGAGTGAATGTGTACTTTAGTGGAGCAGTTTGTTCAACTTGCAAGATTAAAGAGATGTTGTTGAGGTTATAATAAATGGGTTGTCACCCAAGTCAGAAGACTGGAACCGTGTCTCCAAGTGTCAGTATTTGGGGTCAGTAGTTGGTGTTTGGCCAAGTATACCTGTTTAAAACCTCAAGTAGACATTATTAATGGTGCTCAGGTCCTGAATTCAGACTTAATTTAAGGGATATCTGGAAATATTCAGCCAGGGTAGTAGTCTGTCCTGTATGTTTTCTGTGTCTTTTTTCCCATTTGGCCAAGAGGTAAGCAGTATGATTGTTGATTTAGAGGATTTTCCAATCTAATTTACACTTTGACACAGGAGTGATGTAGTCAGATTTTAACAAGTGTATAGAATTGTCTTTTGCCTTTGGATATTTTCAGCTATTCATAAATCTTACCTTCTGTGGCCTGACCATTATTCAGACACTAGTGCATCTTTTGTAAAATACCTTCATCCTGTAAAACAATGTTTGTATTTGTTTTAAGAATTTTTTTTCCAGAACATCTCTTCCATCTTGATGCTGTACCAGTATTCTTCTTGTGAGTGTTGTGAGAATGCATTGCCATTTGCTTATAACACAAGGAATCAGTCCTTAATAGAACACCATTTGATAACAATGCATGCTTACTGTTCAGTTAATGGAATGTTCTTGGCATTATGAAAACAAACCAAAGTCTACTGAGGAAGCAACCCATAAATCCAAAAAAATAAAAAACATGCAAACTTCACATTCAAGACTTCTATTTAGGAAATGGGCCTGGATTAACAGTACTCGAAAAGCAGTTCTAGCCACTGTTGAACCAAACCATTTTCCAGGACAGATGACAGAAAATTAGTTTGTAATCAAATCAATGTCTAAATCAAAGTGGAAGCTTTTTGTTTAACACACTTTTAAATGGGGTGGCCCGAATGGGGCCATTAATGATTTTTGTGTTGTCAAGATATAATATTATAAACATCTATAAATCTAATTACTGGATCTACTGTATGTAATGAATTACAGCTACAGTATACATATAGCTTCATTTCTTGTTTATTCTTATGAAATTTTTGATATACAGTACTGTGCAAAAGTTTTAGGCAGGTGTGAAAAATGCTGTAAACAAAGAATGCCTTCAAAAATGGAAGTGTTAATCATTTATTTTCATCAATCAACAAAATGCAGTGAATGAACAAAAGAGAAATCAAAATCAAATCAATATTTGGTGAGACCACCCTTTGCTTTCAAAACAGCATCAATTCTTCTAGGTACACTTGCACACAGTTTTTGAAGGAACTCAGCTGGTAGGTTGTTCCAAACATCTTGGAGAACTAACCACAGATTTTCTGTGGATGTAGGCTTCCTCACATCCTTCTGTCTGTTCATGTAATCCCAGACACACGCAATGATGTTGAGATCAGGGCTCTGTGGGGGCCATACCATCACTTCCAGGACTTCTTTACGCTGAAGATAGTTCTTAATGACTTTGGCTGTACGTTTGGGGTTGTTGTCCTGCTGCAGAATAAATTTGGGGCCAATCATACGCCTCCCTGATGGTATTGCATGATGGATAAGTATCTGCCTGTATTTCTCAGCATTGAGAACACCATTAATCCTGACCAAATCTCCAACTCCATTTGCAGAAATGCAGCCCCAAACATTCAAGGAACCTCCACCATGCTTCACTGTTGCCTGCAGACACTCATTTTTGTACCGCTCTCCAGCCCTTCAACGAACAAACTGCCTTCTGCTACAGCCAAATATTTCAAATTTTGACTGATCAGTCCAGAGCACCTGCTGCCATTTTTCTGCACCCCAGTTCCTATGTTTTCGTGCATACTTGAGTCGCTTGGCCTTGTTTCCACATCGGAGGTATGGCTTTTTGGCTGCAACTTTTTCATGAAGACCACTTCTAGCCAGACTTCTCCGGACAGTAGATGGGTGTACCTGGGTCCCACTGGTTTCTGTCAGTTCTGAGCTGATGGCACTGCTGGACATCTTCCGATTTCGAAGGGTAATAAGCTTGATGTGTCTTTCATCTGCTGCACTAAGTTTTCTTGGCCGACCACTGCGTCTACGATCCTCAACGTTGCCCGTTTCTTTGTGCTTCTTCAAAAGAGCTTGAACAGCACATCTTGAAACCCCAGTCTGCTTTGAAATCTTTGTCTGAGAGAGACCTTACTGATGCAGTAGAACTACCTTGTGTCTTGTTGCTGTGCTCAATCTTGCCATGACATGAAACTGTCTTCCACAACCTCACCATGGTAGCAGAGTTTGGCTGTTCCTCACCCAGTTTTAAGCCTCCTACACAGCTGTTTCTGTTTCAGTTAATGACTGTGTTTCAACCTACGTGTGACATTGATGATCATTAGCACCTGTTTGGTAGAATTGGTTGATCAGACACCTGACTATAATCCTACAAAATCCCTGACTTTGTGCAAGTGTACCTATAAGAATTGATGCTGGTTTGAAGGCAAAAGGTAGTAACAACAAATATTGATTTGATTTAGATTTTTCTTTTGTTCGCTCACTTTGCATTTTGTAAATTGATAACAATAAACAATCATTTATATTTCTGAAAGCATTCTTTGTTTACAGCATTTTTTCACACCTGCCTAAAACTTTTGCACAGTACTGTATATGACATGTTTCACTGCACAGTACTATGTGGACTGCACCGCAAATTATTGGCTATTATATTTACAAAATGTGATTTGTTTGTCCCAATTTTGGCAATCAAAGCTTAATTAATGACTCCTAACCAATTAACCAACAAAGATTATCAAGACCTTTTCTCAATATTTTCAAAACATTCTATCTCTCTCTCTCTCTCTGTCCAACTGTAATTCTTTTCTAGTGGTTCTCACCCTAAAAAGAATACCTACTAGACTCCCCTCTTTCAATATCTGACTTTAGTGGAGTTTGGACTCTGTGGAGTTTGGCTGGGTAGATCATTACAGCCAGTTTGTCTTTTTTCTGCATTTTTCTAATCAGTTGAAATCTATCCTGATAGTTTTTTTTCCCCCAGTCCTTTCATACTACAAACAACATGCACGTCTCTTTTATATGATAGATTAAGTGCCAATTTTACCACCTATGGCTGTCCTTGTCTCATTAGATGCAGATAAGGCTTTTCATCCAATGAATTATACCTTTCTTTGATTAGTTCTGTGTTTGATGGCATTCTGGATGGAATTTATTAATGTCATCAAGACTATTTTTCCTCCTTTTCAGCAAGATGTATTTACAGTACCAATTCTGAGATCTGCCAACCCATTTGCATTTACTGCATAATGGTTCCAGACAAGGCTGTGTGTTGTCCTCTGTATTCTTTAATCTCTAACTTGAGAATCCTTTGCTATTCATAATTTGGTTCTATCACCACCATTAATATACAGGATATCTCCCAAAAAATCTCATTCAGAGTCAATAACGTTCTGTTTTTCTTAGTAATACCCTAACATTTCTCCCCAAAAAGCCTCTGTCTGTTTAGCCTGTGTGAGTTAATGTCTGGTTATGAACTTAATTGTTCCAAATCTGCCCTTCTACCCACAAAACAGTTTTGTCAGCAGTCTTTCTTTCAACAGGCATATTGTTGATAAATGTATAGATATCCTTGGCATAGGCACTTTGAAGCTTGTCTCTTAATATCACTGTGTTTTTGATTATTTCAAGTTAAAGTGGCTGAAGTCTTTTAGAAGTTCATCACAATGTTGATTAAATAATAGTGGAAGTTATCTTAATGTCTTTATTAATTAAATTGTCCAATATCTATTAAATATATTGTGCATGTTTTTCTCCAACTAGTTATGCATAGGAGGAAGACAAAAGCACAGTTTTAGCATATGTTGCACTTAACAAGTATGGAGAGCATAGTTCATGATTTGCCTTTTGACACATAACACTAACACAGAAAAAAGTGCTCTAAGGGCAGATCTTCATTAAAGACATCTCCGTACTTAATTTAGCTTTCCCTCAACCCTGACTAGTCTCCCACTCCCTGCTGCTGAAAAACAAGCCCACAGCATGATGCTGCTACCACCATGCTTCACCATTGGAATGGTATTGCACAGGTTTACTCCAGACATGATGCTCTTGTTTCTCACAGTCTGAGCTTCCTTAAGGTGCCTTTTTGCAAACCCCAAGCAGGCTTCCATACATCTTTTACTTAGGGAGAGGCTTCTGTCTGGCCACTCTGAGTGTTGCAGTGATGGTTGTCCTTCTGAAAGTTTCTCTCGTCTCTACACAGGTTTTCTGGAGCTCAGTCAGAGTGACCATTGGGTTCTTGCTCGATTTGGCCAGGCAGCTTGTTCTAGGAGGAGTTGTGATTGTTCCAAACTTCTTCTATTTAAGAATTATGGAGGCCACTGTGCTCTTGGGAACCATCAATGCTGCAGAATTTGTTCTAGAATTCCCCAGATCTGTGCCTCAACACAGTCCTGTCTCTAAGCTGTACTGGCAATTTCAACCTAATAACTTGGGTTTTCCTGTGATACATAGACAGGTGTGTGCAATTCAATTGACCACAGTTGGACTACCAGTCAGGGTGTAGTAACATCTCAATGATGATCAATAGAAAGGCACACACCTGAGCCAAATTTCAAAATTCACAGCAAAGAGTCTGAATACGGGCGGCACGGTGGCGCAGTGGTAGCGCTGCTGCCTCGCAGTTAGGAGACCCGGGTTCGCTTCCCGGGTCCACCCTGCGTGGAGTTTGCATGTTCTCCCCGTGCTCTGCGTGGGTTTCCTCCGGGCGCTCCGGTTTCCTCCCACAGTCCAAAGACATGCTGGTTAGGTGGATTGGTGATTCTAAATTGGCCCTAGTGTGTGCTTGGTGTGTGGGTGTGTTTGTGTGTGTCCTGCGGTGGGTTGGCACCCTGCCCGGGATTGGTTCCCTGCCTTGTGCCCTGTGTTGGCTGGGATTGGCTCCAGCAGACCCCCGTGACCCTGTGTTTGGATTCAGCGGGTTGGAAAATGGATGGATGGATGGAGTCTGAATACTTGTATCAATGTGATGTTTTTTTCTTTAAATATATTAGCGAACATTTCTGAAAAAAAAAAGTTTCACTTTGCATTCTGGAAAATTGAGTGTGGCTTAATGATTTTAGCACACGGTTGTAACATGACAAAATGTGTAAAAAGTAAAGGGGTCTGAAAACTTTCGGAATCCATTGTGTACAGTATCTGTCGTTTCCATGTGTGGTTCTTGAAGTTGAACACAGGCAGGTTAGTTGATTTCCTGAGGGTCAACCATTGAGTGAGAAAGGAGGTTGAATTAGCAACCATGTGTAGCCCATGCCTGTCACTAGCTTTATGCACTGTTGTTGCAGCTTTGTTACATGTATTAATTTTTAATAATTGTAAAATATTTGGCAAAGTATAATTCACATTGAGTATATTCATTTATAACCATCATAACATTTGCAACATGCTACAATAAATCTTATGTCATTGAAGTTGTCAGATATTCACTAATAAGACCACATCTGGAGTATTGTGAGCAGTTGTGGTCACCATGCTGCAAGAAAGACCTAGCAGCACTTGAACGGGCACAGAGGAGAGCAACCAGGTGCATCCCAGGAGACATTTTCCTAATGTTTATGTGGTTATATTCCACATGTAGTGGTTTCCTTTTTCACCCTAGACTTGCTTGTTAGGTTCATTTCTATCTCTAAATTAGCTCAGAGTACAGGAGTTGTGTGTGTGTGTGCGCGCTCTGAGATGAACTGATGTTCACCCTACGGCTTGTTCCTCTATTACAGCAGGAATAGGCTCCCAGTTTACTGTTGCTTATTGTAGAGAAAGCACACTGTTAGTATGTTATATGTAACGGTAAAAATACTGTGAATTGTGAAAGTAAAATGCCTTTTCTGAAAAAAAGGAAAGTTACTTTATGTTCTACTGAAAATTACCTGTATATCTTAAGATTTCACTATTTTTACAGGCAAATTTTGTAAAATCAACATTTTTCTGCCTTCAAAATATTCTATATACCATTTACTGGTACATTACGGTTGCTGGTTAGATTAAATGACAGCATTTTACACTAAATCATTTTTACTTTTTACACCATTTCATCTGTTGTTGAATAATTCGTTATAGAGCAGGGGTGGCAATCTCCAGTCCTGGAGTGCTGCTGTGGCTGCAGGTTTTCATTCTAACCCTTTTCCTAATCAGTGACCAGTTTTCACTGCTAATTAACTTCTTTTTCCCTTCATTGTAATAGCCCTGTTTTTAAGGATTTGGTGCTCTGAATTATTTTCTTCATTAAATGACAGCCAAATAGAAATCAAATGTGAAACAAGTCAACAGTTGAACAGCTAAATTGAGGCTTTAAACTCCAACTAATTTCACTCCAACCAGTTTCTTAATGAGAAGCCAATTTTTGCTGTTAATTATACTTAATTATGTAGAGAAAAGCCAAGCAAAATGACACCTTTTATTGCCTAACTAAAACGATTACAATATGCAAGCTTTCAAGGCAACTCAGGCCCCTTCTTCAGGCAAGATGTAATCTCGTGTATACTCGTTATTTAATTCTATGGCTTGTTGCTCCTCTCATTCTGACACAGCAGACATTTCCATAACTGTTGATTTTGTGTTTTTTCTAAGAACATTGTTAAAATGTTTTGGGGACCTGAGAGATCAACCTTACTGAGACCTTCACCTTTCTTTATTTTCAGATATTGTGTGATGGGCACGGGTGAGCTGGTCATGTGGCACCTTGTTTTGTGTCTCATTATTGTTTGGCAGCTAATTAAAGAAAAAGAAGCAACTAAGGGGTCTGAATCAAGTTAATTAAAATTAAGGCAAAAGAAGTAAATTTAACCAGCAAAAACTAATGAAGAAGATGGTTAGAATGAAAACCTGCAGCCACTGCGGCACTCCAGGACTGGAGTTTGCCACCCCTGTTATAGAGTATCCATCCATCAGGGCTGTGGGACGAGAGCCCATCCTGGCATCATCAGGTACAAAACAGGACATAGTGTCAAGACGCAAAAGTACTTTTAAATGGGAGGGAAATTTGAATTTGAAATTGGGAATTTAACCGATTGAGTGCATTCTGTTTTTCTGATTCACTGAAACTTTATTAACGTGTCTCTGTTACCAGATTGCATACAACTTGCTCTTTTCTGCTTGGCTGTGCAAATGAGCCTTGCAAGGACCCCGCATTCCACTTCATTTGCTCCTTGCCTCACACCCAATGCTGCTGAGATAATAACGCAGCTATGTTTACTTCAATAAAGTAAAAAAAATTTGCATTACTTACTCGTTACTATAAAAAGTAAAATAATCGGACTAGGTAACGCACATTACTTTTTACGTGTTACCCCCAAGCACTGTTCCCGAGTCGGTGCTGCTGAGCTTTGCACTGTACATTGTTTATCAATAGCGATTTCCAAAATACTAAGACCGATTATTTCAAACCGGAAAAGGAATAATGCGACCGCCCGAACATTTGCCTGAAGAGATTTTCTTGCGTGGCTGCTGAAAGTGTGCGAAGCGTACACATGAACAGGCGACGCAGAATACAAAATCCTTAACTATAGGGGTTTACGTGGCCAAATATCCGGGTCTCTCGCAGAGAAATTTACTTGTGTTATGCTGGCTTCTGAGGCACCAATAACCTGGTTTCTCAAACCGAAATAAGAATTTACATGGCACTTTTTAGAAAACAGCTTTCTGTGAAAAACGGGGATATAAAAGCGCATGTAAACTCACTGAGTGAGGAGCACTTGAAGAAATACATGCTAAAGGAAGAGTTTTCAGTAATTAAAGGTTTTATTGAACTTAAGTTGTAAGTATAAATGTGACATTTTTAAGTATGTTCTTTATGTTTGTGTGTAAGATTTAAAAGTATGTTCAAAAACTTTATTTACAGTACTTTAAACAATTCATTGTATTTAATTTTTTAAACCGCAAGACGACACAGTCACACCGTCTTCCTGGGCTTATATAATTATATTTCTGTGCCTACTCGGATTTTTTCCCACATCACAAAAATTTACAGCTTAAATTGGCCCGATATAAATGGATGTGACTATGTGTGTGCGTGAGGGCACTCGCGCACGGACTGGCTACCTGTGACTGGCACTGACTGGTGAGACTCAGCTCCCTGCAATTCCTCCCAACCTGGATGAATAAAGGAATAATTTAGTCATATGTCCCCAGTCTGCACAATATCTGCTTTGTAATTATTTTTTTTATAATTCCTTTATTTTTACGCAGTTGTTGGGAGAGTATGGAGGAATATTTCGGATAAAAATATATAGTACTGTGAAATGTGAGTATAAATAAATAAATGCATCACAAAATATATATTTTGTTGCTTATTTCTTTATGAATTTCTTTAATTATTTTATTTGTTTATTTCACTGACACGACACAACATAAACGGACCTGAAATGAAAACTCTCTCTCGTCAAAGTTGAGAGGGCGGGCTCTATCGAGTGTTTTTTTTTATTGGCGAATTCTCAGTAGAGTGAACGTATGCATTTGCTTGATTTGGGAATCCTGTGGCCTACGCGCATGCTCAAAGTTTTGACTGCGCACCTCGGATGCGAGCGCAATAAAAAGTTGTCCTGAATAACTGTGTGAAACAGCTGCTTTAATTCAAGAAACTCTGAATACATCGTTATGAGTCTACATCCTACTGTAAATCTGGTACATGATGGCTGAAGGTTTATGTCTGCTCTACCGATGATTCACTAATCAAAAAACAACCTGCCCTCTCAACTTTTAATGAGTTAAGGTGACAGTTTTCATTTTAGGGCCTGTTTCATGTTATGTGCTTGTCACTCGAATAAATAGGCAAAGAAATAATGAAATACATAAAGAAATAAGTAACACAAATATATTCATGACACATTTAATTATATAGATAGATAGAACTTTATTTATGCCCATGGGAAAATGTGGCTTTTATTTTTTATTTTATGTTCTTTTAATTGTAGTTACTGTATACTCGCACTTCATGTTGTCAATGCTGTGTTCATAAGAATGTTTTCTGAGCACTTTGAAATCATATCAGGTGCTTCCTGACTTACCCGTACTTCCACGTATAAGATATCCTGACGGCTAGTTATGCAAGATGTAGCACTATGTGGGGTTCACCCCTATTTTGGCCCTCCAGACCTGAAAACTCTCATTTTTAGAGCATTTTGGGCCATAATTTGTATAGGAAATTACACCCTTATGATAGAGTAAACCAATAGGTATCTTCAGCAAAAGTGATCAGAAGGACTTGAAGTTCTGTATGTCACAACAACTGACCCCAGGGTACGAGGGATCACATTTACTCTTTTTCACAAAACTTTGGAAAAATGGGGTTCGGTAATATAAGCATGTGGAGTGTTGTTTTATGTTATTTCAAGAGTGCTGATCATAAATATGTCCATATTTTTCATATTTGATTCTTTACTGGTGGTCCTAGCCTTCACTGCAGGTTAAAAATGACAATTGTCAAACTTAAGCTGTACTGTTTTAGACTATTTCAAGGTCTATGGTTATAAATATGGTGCTATTTTTGATTCTTTGCTAGGGATCTAGACATCTATCAAAGGGTGAACAATCACAAATGTCTGTTACAAGTGTGGTAGATGACCAGGGACCTTGCCCCACCAGGATGCCTGGAGAAGGGAAGGACCAGAAGAGGGGCAATATCTTCCCTGGGGCACGAAAAGGCAGCACCCCTGGATAGCATCAGGGCCACGGATAAGGAGCTGGGAAGCTCAACCTTGTGGGGGGTCCGTGGCCACCGCCAGGGGACGACTGTACAGCTCTACAGCCTTGGCATACAGCACTTCCGCCACACCCGAAAGTGCTGCCAAAAGAGGAGCTGAACTCACAAGCAGCACTTCCGCCATGCCCAGAAGTGCTGCCGGATGTTAATTAGGAAGTACCTGGGGCACTTCCAGGTGCAGTATAAAGGGGGCTGCCTCACTCCACTCGGGGAGCCAGAGTCGGGTGGAAAAGGACGAAGCTTGCAAGAGAGGAGTGGAGGCGGCAGTAAAGGCAAGATGACTTGAGAGAAGTAAAAAGGACTGTGTTGTTGTGCAGAAAATAAACGTGTGTTTTGACATTGTGTGTCTCAATGTCTGTCTGTGTCTGGGGCTTCTTTCACACAAGTGATAATATTTTGATTTTAAACATACAAATTGAAGTATACATTCTAATATTTAAAATATTTGACACAACTATTACTGTTTATTATGTACTGCTATTTCATGAAGTAAATTGTGTAGGAGGAGAACAGGCATCTTGGCCAGGAAGGAGGATGTGTTATTACTCAGATGAGAGGCCACAATGGAAGGACAGATAGGATAGCCAGCTGGAAGAGGAAAAAACTTTACGCCCAGCTGGACTAATATGTTGGACGGACCAGTGGAAGATGAGATTCAGGAAAGGTTCCATTCCCTATATGCCAAGTGGTAGTGGTCCTCATATGGGAACCCAGTTGGGACAACCACAGGGGTGCTTGGGAATTGGAGTCCGGAAGTGCAACACTTTTGGGCTCCCTTGGTCTCAGTATAGGGCACTATCGGGGGAAGACCTCCCTACTTCCTTTATGGCCAGGAAGTGCATCCTGGAAGACATGGCTTGACCCCGGAAACATTCCTGGGTCTGGCATAAAATGAAAGTGTTTTTATTACACACAATACCTCTCTACAGTAAAAATAACAAAAGCACAAGTTCCCTCTGTTCCTGTTCACCACCTCTCCTCTCTCCACCACACTGCCCTCCTGCAGTTGAGTGTTGCCTTCCTTCCTCCCAGCTCCAACTGAGTTTTGTCTGCTGCCACACAGGCAATAATGTGTGTAATAAAAACACCTTTATTTTGAACCAGGTATTGTGCCGTGTCTTTGTGTTTGGGGTTTTGGGCTCACTGGCACCCTGCTTCTATCACAATTGTTAATTTCTTATGAACTCCCCAAATTAGGGTGGCTTACACTAATTCAGACTTTTATTTATTGTCACATGTCACATTACTTTCTGTTATTTGTGCCTGTATTTATTTAGTTTTGTCTGAAAATCCACTCCACAGGACTAGAGCAGATCCCTTGCAGTTGAACAGTTACCATGTCTGTTGCTACTAGCAAGAGGAGAGCATGATGGAGAATGCTGTTGTGTTTTCTACATCCTGTCAAGCCTTTTCAGTCATGGCCTTGACTTGACACACACCATCGCCTGGACGCCCTGTGCGTGTTTAAGTTCCTGCGCAAGTGCAGTATTTGAATGATACACACAACTGATATTTTTGCAGAAATGAATTGTAGATTATTAATGTATGGTAAATGATAAATTCCTTAGCTTTGTTCAGGACCTGAAATTAAACAACTATCACTTTAAAAATTATTTTAGGGTATTTGTTCTATGATTCAAGAGAGTAGTTCTGGTACTACCAGCCCAACTGATGACCAGAACACCAACTGTGTTTTATGGAATTTTGGTTAACTTAAAATTCCTGAAGCTGCAAAACTCCTGTCAAGATGAGCAAACTGGAATGGAGGTTGAAAGTGTTCTACAATATGTCAAAACATGCTCTTCAGATTATGATTTTAAGTTTTAAATTTTATCTCCTACTGTTTACAAGTCAGGTCCTACATAATATACTGTAGATAAGCATTGTAGAGGGCATAACAGGAAAACGTTTAAAGTTAGATAAATATAAAACCAGTAAAGCTATGATTCCCACTCTTTTTGTTGTGAGATAATGTATAATGGTTAGAATAAGGTAAAAATGTTTCATCGAACTTCCTGGCTCGTGGTGAAAGTCTCTTCAATATTTTTACAAATTCTTTAATGCTGTTTCATTGTGTCTTTATTGATCATCTTTCATTGGTTTTATGTGAACTGATTTGTAGTTCCCTTCATAAATTTGGTCAGCTCAAATCTGTTAGCCTGTATTGCTGTATATGAATGGAGAAGGAGCAGGCCTGATCTGAAATGTGCTTCACCATGGCAGATATTTCAGCCTTACATATCAACAACTTCCTGTCTTCTTCCACTTCCAAAATAAAAAGTTGTATTTCCTTGTCCCGTTGTAGGGGGTTAAGTATTTGTTTGTGTGAATGTTTTACCAATATGCTTATTTTACAGAACAGAGCTTGTGGCCATCATATTAACCAACTAATCCCAGCAGCAACAATAGGAGAGGCTACTCAGATCTGCAGATTTGTTAATGCACTGAGCATGCTACTATTAATTTTATTTTTAAGTGGATTATTAAAAAGTTAAAATATCAAATTCTGAGAATGTTTTTATCCACATTTTAAGGTTACTCAACAGCCACATATACTGACAACTACATCTTCATGAACATATATTTAGTGTTTGTATATGGTATATGCTGCATTCAATATACTGTATGAATGTTGTATTTGTTCATTTTACACAAAAGGAGATTAAGGTGACTTGATTTAAGTGTTTAAAATTATAATGGGAATTAGTCCAGTGGATTGAGACTGTTATTTTAAAATAAGTTCATCAAGAACACAGGGACACAGTTGGAAACTTATTAAGGGTAAATTTTGCACAAACATGAGGAAGCTTTTCTTCACACAGAGAACCACAAACACATGGAATAAGCTACTAAGTAGTGTGGCAGACTTTAGGGATTTCAAAACTTGACTTGATGTTATTTTAGAAGAATTAGGTAGATAGGATTGGTGAGTTTTGTTGGGCTGAATGGCCTATTCTTGTCAAAATGTTTCTAATATTTTTATTGCCTATTTTTCTGTGATCTGTTGTTGGTGTTATATTACTGTCATTAGCCCGAGGGAGACACTGTCATGAATCTAGACCACCCTGGCCCACTAACGAAAGCTCAGCCTACAGACCGGATGAGGCCAGAGGTGGAGAGATTCAGATAAACAAATCCTAAGGTTGGTTTGTGATGATATAACTGTCAGTTTGGGAAATTTAAAAATGGAGTCATTTCCTGAACATGAGGGTTTCAGTGTCAGTCAGAGATTTTTTTAGACCAGTGTATTTTGGGGTAACAGACTGAAGGGAACTGGTACATCACCGCAGGAGGGAAAAGTCCAGAGTGGGACAAACATTACTCAATGAATAAGAGGATCTGGGCACTGGGGAACAAAATATTTCTTATATAAACAGAATGAGATTTGTACAACGTAATACAGTGGAAATCATCTTGAAGACAAAGAGGAAGGACTGAATCTGTGGCATCACTGGTAGATTGTAAGAATATAATTTTTCTATTATTTACATTTTGCATTTAATTTTCTAATTTGGTATTTTATTGTTGTGCTTTAATAAATACGCTAAAACTTTGGAGATTAATTTGTCTAGATTCTTATATCTATCTCATAGGTTCGGGGTGGGGGGCTGTTGTCACCTTAGGGGTTTCATTAAAGGGCTGAGCAGGGTTAGGGGTGTTAAATACATACCTGTGAGATGATGGCCTGTAGCAGGTAGCCAGACCTGTTAAAGTCTCCATATCAGGTGCTAAGACCAGAGATCTGAAACTGCAGGGTGAACCTTAAAGGGCCCTAAGGTCACCATTGCCTCCACATCTCTCACCCCTTAGTCTGGATATCCCTCCAGGCTCGGTTCGAGATTACACATTGGTAAGAATGTGACTGTAATTTGTATACATGGCAATAAACTTGAAGTTGTGTGTTACACTCCGAGGAGGAGCATCAAGCAGCAGCAGAAGCGTAATAGGAGGTACAGCATTTAAAAGACAATCTTATGTACGTGCAGGCTTTTCCATTCATTTGAAGCAGTGCTTATGTACTTTGCAATACTGTTAACTTAATAGCTAATGCCAGAAAAACATGTCTAATTGCATTTCATGAAAAATCGCATGTCCACCTTGATAAGGATAGATATAAACATTTAGTATTAAGCATCATTAAAAGAAGGGGACAAAATGTGAAATGACAGAATGTAATTTAGGCTTGTTGGTTAATGCATGTGTGTGGGAATAAATCAGGAAAAGTTTGATGAAATGTGAGTTCTAAAAAATTAATCAGCCCGTTAAAAGGAAGAAAAAAAATAACTGACGAGTTATTATTAAACTTACAGATATGTTTTTAAAAATTTGTACATATTGTGCATGGTTCTATAAACTGCTCGGCCCTGTTGTTCATTCTTATTTAAACAAAAGCAACAATTTTCTCCACTTATTTAGTTGTTTGGGCAGTCATATTCTGCTGAGATTCCACTTGAATGCTTTTAAATGGGACACCACGTCTCTTCCAGTGTTTACCAAATCTGCAAATCAACTGCTTGTGAATAATGTGGGCCGCAGGACTTTCCCCTAATAGCAACAGAAGACACCAGCTTAAAAACAATCAAATGCATGTTAATGAGACCCAAGTACATGTTGGGTAGGGGACGGGAATGAAGAGCACAGAGAGGGACAGACGCTAAAAATAAATAAAATTTTAAAAAAAAAACACAACAAACAAATTTTTGCAACAGCTGTTTGTCTTTTAATCTGCAGTCGTCAGATTTTCTAGTCTTTGATGGGATGCACAATCTATACGAACGACTGAACTAAATCTTCTCATAATCTACAACCTTATTAGGACAGCCTTCTTATGCATGTAAATCAGGGATGCACTCATTTTCATATGTAGATGGATTATTAAAAGCTTAGCAGAAGAGGGGTGCCAATGGCAAACAAAGCTGGGCTTCAGATTAGAGCCCACCTCATCGAGGTTTAGCGCCAGGCGGACAGAAACCCATCCAAAACCTGACAAGTAGATGACGACGTTTGGATTTAATTTAAACTCTCCAAAGCTACATTTGTGCAAATAGGTTTGCCCTGTCTGGGTGGGATGTCATTAGCATATCACGACACATTGATTTTCTCATTACTGCTAATGAAATTTCCACTTAATGACTTCTGATTAGTTTCAAGAGAACAGGTTCTTCTGCAGCATTTTCTCTTTTTTTTTTTTTTTTTTTTTTTTTTTTTTTTTTTTTTTTTGTTCCCCTAAAATAAAAAATGTGGCAAAGTATTTTTAATTATTAGTCTTAACCTATTTTATAGCTTTCACATCTTTCCATGTTTAACTCCCAACCCAAAATATCAACTGAATTAATTTATAGTAAGCGCCGCTATGAATCTGGCAACAGGAGTAGATTAAACACCCAGTTGAATCACCAGTGATTTTAATGAGACTCATAAAGCACCGTGGATCCTGCATATCCGCCTTCTTTTCATACTGTTGTAACGCTCAATATTCTGGCTGCTTATTATATTTTTACATAACATAACAATATCAGGCCTGTTTAATCCAATTCAGTGTCGTATGTGCTGGGGCCTATGCCAGAAGCAATAGATGCAAGGCAGGCCTGCACAGGATGCCAAGCCATTGAAGGGCCCACTCACACACTCCTATTGGGCCAATTTAATTTGTGCACATTTTGGTTGTGGGCAGACACACGAGACCCCTCACACCTTTGTGATATCGGTAGGGAAGCCCACACAGACACAGGGAGAACATGCAGACACCACAGGATCAACAAAAGGAAACAAAATTTAAGTACAGGGTGCTGGATATGTAAGACCACTGTGCCAGCATTTTGCCCTTATTGTGCTTCTTTAGGTTTGCCTTAAAGTCTACCTGATACCCATCGAGTGTCACAGTTTTTATTCTGTAAGGATGGTACATCAGTAATGTTTGTCAAATACACCATGAACTTCAGCTTACAAGCCCAGAGATCTCAGAGACACGTGTGTGTGAATTGTGGTGAGAACTCCACAAGTCATTGGCAGGAAAGAAACACAAAGTTGGCCTCCTTTGTCCACTATTACCCATCCCCTGTCTGATGAAAATCCTTAATAAACAGGGAAAAAATATGTATGATAAATGTGAGCAAAACCTTTGGTGGAGGTCATACATTTGTGGTTAACAACCAGAGCTTCATCTGTGCCTTCTTTTTCCGGGCCATATTTGGGTCATAAGGGGTCATTGCTGTGTTGGTCTGTGGTTTGCTGAATCCCTTTCAGGTCTGGGAAGCCAAGGACATCTCTCTGCCAGTGGTTTATAATTCCTTTCTGTGGCAGCTTTGTGTCCTCTGTTTCTAACTATTTTGAAGGTGAACCATACTTGAAACATCCACCCTTACTCTGAACTTGTTTAATCCAATACAGATTTGTAGAGAGAAAGGGTCCTGGCTTGGAATCATTGGACACAAGGCAGGAACCAAGTGAAGATGTAGCACCACTCCAGCATAGATCCAAGTGTACACACACTTACACTCACTCATGGTGTCCCTAAATGGTAAAAGTACAAATGATCTTAGGGAGAACGTGGAAAGACTACTCAGAAAACAGGACTGGGAACAGAACACAGGCCATGGAGTACTGATGCAGCATAACTAGCCATGGTGCAACACTAAATGAAGCACAATTCCAAAAAAATGTGTATAAAACATAATAGGCTTACAAAACTAACAGTTATTGTTTTATATATGTTTGCATATTACACAATCAATATAATATGTGGAAACACTTGAATAAATGACATGCACAAAATATAGCGGAAGCTAGCCTGGGTATAAAATGTTTCTCTGTTTTCTTGCTTTAGGTCTTTCTAGAATGGCTGAAAGAGGAGACATGGTCATTGGGGTACACCTGCCGGAAGCTTCAGTGGTGACAGCTCAACGTGCTGTTGGTTAATGTCTGTCAAAAGTGACGCTTGTATAGAATTTGAAGGTAAGAACATCAGTAAAGAGAACCTATGATCAGAACCATATACTCCTGAATTTTACAGAGTGTACATGAGATTAAGGTGCCGAGCTGAACAAGCAACTAGAAATCACTTGACTGTAAATGTAACCTACAAAACTGGATCTCAAGTGGGTTAAATGGCAAGAGATTAAGAGTATAGATAAGAGGAGAATGCTCCACATGGAGTGAGGTCATCAGGGGTCAGTCTTTGCACTGTTACTTTTTCTGTTTTATATTAATGACACAGATTTCAGTAAGTTAATGAACCTGCAAAACTTGCATATGACAAAAAAAATTATAGGGACAGCAGATACTAAGGAGACAGTAAAAAAAAAAAGTACAAAAAGACCTGGACATGCTTCTGAGCTGGGCACACACTTGAAAATGCAGTTTAATATAGAAAGGTGCAAAGTGCTGTACATGGGCAAAAGGAACATCAATTATAAATACAAGATGGGAGACACTTTCCTACAGGGAGCAACCTCTGGAAATCCATCCATCCATCCATTGTCTCCCGCTTATCCGAGGTCGGGTCGCGGGGGCAGCAGCTTGAGCAGAGATGCCCAGACTTCCCTCTCCCCGGCCACTTCTTCTAGCTCTTCCGGGAGAATCCCAAGGCGTTCCCAGGCCAGTCGAGAGACATAGTCCCTCCAACGTGTCCTGGGTCTTCCCCGGGGCCTCCTCCCGGTTAGACATGCCCGGAACACCTCACCAGGGAGGCGTCCAGGAGGCATCCTGATCAGATGACCGAGCCACCTCATCTGACTCCTCTCGATGCGGAGGAGCAGCGGCTCTACTCTGAGCCCCTCCCGGATGACTGAGCTTCTCACCCTGTTGACACAACAATTTCATTATCTAAACAATGTGCTGAATCTATTAAAAAGGCTGAGAGAATATTAGTTTATATCATAAAAACTGTTGACTATAAAATGAGAGACGTTATGCTCAGACTATAAAATGCACTAGTGCAGTGTTTCCCAAACTCGGTCCTGGGGACTCCCTGTGGCTGCAGGTTTTTGTTCCAACCAGCATCTTTTTTAATTGGACTCTGGGCTAATTAAGTGATGTGTTATTTCCCAAGTTCTGTGTTTTGAGAACAATATAGAAATTACAAAACTAAGTTTGGTAAAAATATACAGTATATATATATATATATATATATATATATATATATATATATATATATATATATATATATATATATATATATATTAAAATGTGCCAAGCAGTTATATGGGAATAATGTATTTTTTTCTTTTTAACAATATTTTTATCTTGATTTTCATTCTACTTTTCTAGGTGTTCTAATTGTTTAGTTAATCCATTATTTACTAATTAGTGGGTCTGATGCTAAAGTAGTTGCAGCCTTTGATTATTCAGTGTTGTTTGCCAGCGTGTCTGCTCTGCTCATTTTTAATTGTCATTAATAAGATACAACGAAGGGGAAAAACTGCACAGAGAAAGGTCAAAATATAATGAAATCAACAAAAGAGAGTTAAGCATTTAAATCTAGAGCAAAAGCAGAAATATTTCTAAATGTCTTTTCTGAATGTAGAATAAAAGAAAAATAATACCAGCTAATTAAATGAGATTAGTGTTATCAGGTGTTGTCACTGATTAGGAATCTGGTTGGAACAAAAACCTGCAGCCACAGTGTGCCTCCAGGACAGAGGTTGGGAAACACTGCACTAGTGAGACTGCATCTGGAGTATTGTGTGCAGTTCTGTTCGCCATTCTGTAAAAAAGACATAGCAGCACTTGAAGCCGTGCAGAGAAGAGCAACCTGATGCCTCCCAGGACTTAATGGCATGTCCTACTCTGACATACTCAGAGAATTAAACCTGTTTGGTGTTGAGCAGAGAACACTCTGTGGGGATCTATTCCAGGTCTTCAAAAGTCTCAATCACTGATGAAGAAAATCCATCAGAATTATTTCAGTTAAACAGTAAATCACATACTCAAGGACATTAGTGGAAATTAAAGGGGAGTGCATTTAGGACTGTAGCCAGGAAACACATATGTATGCAAAGTGTTGTGGGAATCAGGAAGAAAGTTTCAAGACACATATTTGAAGCAAATTGGAAACGTTTCAGAGGTATCTGAGTGAGACATTAGGATAGTGTAACTGTTAGCTAAACAGACGAGCTTGATGGATTGAATGGTCTCCTTGCATTTGTAAAATTTCTTATGTTCTTATGGAAGAGGTTAAAGTGTAGGAAGGCAGTGCACAAACCAATTATTTAAACCAGATTACAAATATGCTTTAGAACAACAAGGTATCATAAGTACTTAATGATTCTAAGCGTTCATCTCCAGCTGATGTTGTAGTATTGTTTTCTTAAATTTCTGGGAGTGTTGTCTTTAAGGATGATGGGGTCCATGTTCTCAAAGAACATGCTATCACCTATCATTTGACGATGATAAGACGATAAAGTTATGTGAATGCTACAACCTTCTATTTCAACAGAAATAAATCAAGCTTTATATGAAATTTCAAACCGACATCTAAAAAGGACTTTTTACACCTCAGTGAATGACGGCTAAGATTGTCTGACTTGATCATGAAGGATTGGCATAGGTTTCTAAAGCTGAGTTGTAGAAGCTGTTTAAGTGCTATTCTAACACACATACAAGATATTCTGTGGATGACACTAGGAGATCAGTGCTCTATCAAGTGATTTCAATTTAGTGTTCCAACATTTTTGTCATCCTAGGTATGTGTGTTTATGTAGTACAAGACAGTATAGAATTGCATCAGACAACTATACAATACAATACAATTTATTTTTATATAGCCCAAAATCACACAAGAAGTGCCACAATGGGCTTTAACATTGCCATACATTGCTTGGTTGCCTATTCCAGCCCTCCTATATTTTTTGTGTACAGCCACATGGACCCAGATTTTCTCTGATTTTCACAGATTCAGTCTGAAAATGCGCTGTTGGTTTAAAAAAAAAATTAATAATTCTTTACATTTTTAGAGCATTTTCTCACTACTCAAAGTGTTTCTGTGAGTGGGGAGCCACTTCAGACACCACTAATGCGTAGCATCTACCTGGATGATGTGATAGCAGCCATTTTTGATGTCTACATTGACTCAGAATGAGTGAATGAATGTCCACCATGTCTGTCTTGCACCAATTTAATAATAATAACAACTGTTTACATTTATATAGTGTATTTTTCACTACTCAAAGCATTTTCCGTGCAGAGGGGGTCCAGGATGCAAACCTATCATCTCCTTAATATGAGACAGCAGCGCTACCACTTTCAGAAATTAGCTGGATAACGTAGTAGAAGGAGTTGCCTTATCAAGTAATAATGTTTTATCTATGTGTTACTTATGCAATATAAATATATTGCTATGTATTATAAGAATATTGATCATTTTGTTCAATTCTTCTGAGCTCTGATCTGTTCTTCTTCTTAAATATAGCAGTGCCAACATTCAAATCTGGCCGGTCACACCAAAAGAGAGGCTGATAGGAGCATATTCAGAGTGTCCATAATTAATTATTTTGAGTAGATACATACAGGTTTTTCCTATTTTGCAAATCTGATTAACCTCATGTTCAGACAGGATTATATCTTCAGCGGGTATTTCAAACATGTAGCTTTGCAGGCAAGACTGCTTGACTAGCCCGTGGGCAAGACATTCGCCATATGTGTACCATCATATCTCAAATCAATGCCAAGTTTAGCACGGTTGTGCCTGAGGTCTTGTTTGAGAGTGATCTGTGATAGTGAGTTAGGATAGAGGTGGGGGGTGGGATTTGGGGGGCATGACGAGCTAGAAACCTGTTATGCTTTTGGTGGCCTCAGCTGTAGCATGCAGTGGCAGGCCCCCCATGCCCCTTTCTGGCCATGCAGCTGCAGCTTCAAATAAACGAATGTATTTATTTATTCATCGCCACATGGCTGTTTATTAAGGTTTGTTATCTCCGCCTCCATCTGAAGCTTTTCTTCATTTCCATAAATTATCTCAAAGTAATTATCTGTCCAGATGTCCAAAGTGTGCCACAAATTATTTCTAAATGAATGAAACTCAAGTATAATTTAATAATAGCTGATTAGCAGAGGATTAGAACTCATTATATAAAAGAAAACAACAACAAAACAAGAATTAGATATTTTGCCCTCTATCCAGGCCAATCCGGTATAATTATGTCAAAGACAATCTCCCTTTTGGCTAACTGATCACGCCAGGCTTGACACCAGTGGGAGAGCAAATCTATCAGCTGTTTGAAATTCTGCTGTCCACTGTGGCACAGTCTGGTCTGTGTATGGGGCTACCAGGAAAAACGTTCAGAATCACAATTTGGTTGAAGAATCCATGACAAGTGCCATTTCAAAAACCCCAAAGAAAGCAACAACGCAAAAGGGCATCCTTTTAGTTTGAAGTGCTCAAACTTCAACTTTATTCAGTTATATTTTTCTCATTTTGCTTCTTCCTCGTTTTCATCCAAAGCTCAATTACTCCTTTTCTGATTGGCCATTCTGTATAACATTACTGGGTAATAATACTGTGCTGCAGGGCTCTGAAGTGCTGTAGCACACTGGGCAGCAGCGTCACTGTTTCAGTATACTCGCCTCATGGGATAATCTCTAAATGTTTATGGGAGATTGCTTTGGGCTTTTCAAAACCGTTAAATAAATACTGCACTATAACGAGTTAAAAAAAGACTGCAATGGTATGAGTGTGTGTGTGTTTGTGTGTGCACTCTTAATTTACTTCCTCCCAGCTCAGTCACCAAGTCCTCTGTACATTTGAAAACCAAAGTACTTAATCTTCAAGATCAGTGCCTCACTCCTTGTGTGCCAATATGCAAAGTTCGATGTCCTCCACATTTAGCCACTGGCTCATGAACACATTAGTGTGTCTTAAAAGTAAACTTGATCCCTTAGCATTAAAAATCAAAGCAAATATAAAGACTTTGGGCCTAAACTGGCCTAAGCCTTAAATTGCACATTAATAATATTACAGCTACTGTGTTTTCCTATTTCAGGAACATTGCAAAAGTTAGACCACTTATAACATTACAAGATCCTGAGAAATTAATTCATCCTTTTTGTTTTTAGTTGACTAGATCACTGTCATGCCCTCCTAACTAGACTACCTAAGAAAAACATCAACCGACTGCAGTTAGTTCAGATTGCAGTAGCAAGAATATTAACCAGAAAAAGAAAATCTGAACCCATATCTCCGGTCTTAGCATTGTTACATTGGTTACCTGTGTCCTTTAGAACTGATTTTAAAATTGTGTTGATAAAATAAAAAACCTTTAAATAGTTTTGCTCCTTCCTATATTTTGCAATGTCTGTCCCCATCCATTGTAACCTTGTAATAATGATCTGTTTATTATTCCAAGAAATAAGCATAAAAGAAGTTGTCAGGTAGCTGCTTTCTGTTATGCACTAAAAATTTTTGTACATTTTATCGATAGAGAAATTTCAGGCTAACACCATGGCTCATTTTTAAAAATTCTTGCAAACTCACTTTTTTAATTTAGATTTTTCATAGGAGCAGAACTAAACTGTAGCTAATACATTATACAGTACATGCATAGAATGATCCTATTCTTCCTGGATTTGCAGTCATTACTAATCTCTACTTATCTCTGTTTTCTTTTCTGGTTTTTCTGTGGTGATGTGTTGCACCACCACCAGCAGCGCCTGGTCAAAGTCCTGTGCAGCGACCTATGATGTTCAAATGAAAGCAGATATCACAGCTGTCCAAGACACCCACTCACAGTTCGAGAGATTTTATATATACACAGATCCTCCAGGATGAAGCTGAAAAAACATTAGGAAACAAATTAAGTGCATTTATGTTTTGTAGAATATCCAGTGGGGGCTGGGTAGTATTTTGGCCTTGGAACCCCTGCGGATTTTGTTTTGTTCTTTAGAATCTTGCCTTTTTTTTAATATTTTTTTCTGTCCTCCACACCCTGACCTTATCAACAAACTCATCTTTAGAAACTTAAAAATACAAGTCAAGTGGCTTTATTGTCATACCAACCATACACCGTACTGCAGCATAGTGTGGCATGAAATAACATTCCCCAGCACCGCAGTACAACATATACACAAACTCAGGATGAGTGAACAACAAGTGAAGAACCACACTATACTATAAATAGATAACTAAATAAATAATATGTAAATGACTACATAGTAATAATTTAAAATAAATAACAGCAAAAAATAAATAAAAAACAGCAGCAGTAACAACTAAAACAAATGTACTGCATATAAATTCACTATTGGCTCAGATCTGAGTGTAGGGGGACAGTCTGGACAGCTGAGGGTTAGAAGCTGTTGCAGAACTTGGCGAATCTGGTTTGAATGCTACAGAACCTTCTGACAAATGGAAGTAGAACAAAGAGACCATAGGAGGGGTGGGAGCCGTCCTTCACAATGCTATGGGCTTTGTGGATGCAATGCTTTATAAAAAATGTCTTTAATGGAAGGCAGAGAGGACCCAACGATCTTTTCTGCAGTGTGCACTATGCATAGTAGGACCTTACATTCAAAGACACTGCAGTTCCCAAACCAGACAGTGATGTAGCTGGTCAAAACTCACCCGATGACACTCCTTAGAATATAGAAACAAATCTGTATACTGTGTAAGGACTCTACTTTTCTGTTACTTATGTATCTATGTTATACAAGTGCGTATTGGTGTATTTTTTATTTGTCATTCATTCATTTTAGGGCAGCATGGTGGCACATTAGTAGTGCTGTTGCCTGGCAGTAAAGAGACCAGGGTTTACGTCCCAGGTCCTTCCGGTGTGGAGTTTGCATGTTCTCCCCATGTCTGCGTGGGTTTCATCTCACAGTCCAAACACATGCAGCTTAGGTGGATTGCCATTGCTAAATTGGCCCCAGTGTGTGGTTTGGGTGTGTGTATGTGTGTTCGCTTTGCGAGGAGCAAGCAACCTGTCCAGGGTTTGTTTCTGCCTTGCACTCTATGCTAGCTGGAATTGGCTCCAGCACCCACTGTGATTCTGTTCAGGACAAAGCAGTTTAGAAAATGATTTATTCATTCTTATAAATTTCTATTTTTTCTTGTTTTATTGCAGCTATTTCTTTAACATCTTGTTAAGCAATTTGAAATACATACTGTGTGTGAAAATATGCTAAAGAAAGAAGTTATTCCAGTTCAACTACTGAAATTCATGCTACCCAAAGCTCTTTATAATCACCCACTAAATTGCAGCATAGACCCCAACTCTGAATGTGTCTCTTGCCCAAGTCCCCTCATGCAGCACTCAAAGCATTAACCAGAATCTACCTCCTTTCACCTCCCAGGCCTGTGACTGACACTCATTGTAGACCTCAGTCACTTTTAATTCAGGGTTCAACGACTGAGTCACACTGCCTTGCGTTCAGCCCTTGCACAAAGCTAATGAACTGTAGGTAGCTGCAAGCTTTAGCGTTATTGAGGTTCTGCATTTATTAATCAGAAAAACATCTTCATATTACATCATGACACTTGGACCCTGGGTCAGACTCCATTTGGAGGCTCATTTACGTGTCCTTTGCACACTTTCCTTGGGCGTTTTGTGATTTTACTTACTACAGTACAACAACCTTCTAATGGGATAATTGTTGACTATAAATTGTCTCAGTGCAAGTCAGTGTGATTAAGGCGGGCTGACGTCTCATGGAGGGTTGGTTACTGTTTTGTGTCAATTACTGCTAAGACAGAGTGTGGTTCCCCTTCAGTGAATTACTGACAAAGAAGGTTCAGGAAAAGGACGGATGGTTCTTTAAATAAAAAGGAATATCTATATGGTTGTAAAACCTCAGTAAAGCATGTCCATCTCCCTCCCAGATTCAGTTTAAGACTTTCAGATATTGGATTTGTAGCTCATGGCATAGTTACCTGGCTGGCTTTTACTGTGGATAATCAATGCATGATGTTTAACTTATCAGCAGACTAGAAAAGAATGTGATTTTATGAAAAGTAAGAACAATATTGATCCTCCACTATGATTTTCTATAATATGCAACAGGTCTACCTACTTTTACATAAACTAAATAGATGTTTATAAATGTTCTATTTCTTTTCAAGTTTTGGTGATGGTAATTTCAGAATAGTAATTCTTGTACCAGACTTTCACAAAAGAAAAAACAAATGGGTTGGTTGGTGGAGCATAGCTAATGAAAAAGCCCAAACATGAACTCGAGTGATGCAGATTAACTCATATATTCAATGTGGAATTTCACATACGAATGTGCATTTGAAAATGATTGCAGCTTTGTTTTGGTAAAAGGTTTCAATTTCAAATTGTTAGCATTCCAAAACAATATTATTTAAGGCTAGTGCTGCTCAACTCTGCCACAGTCATGGCTGGCTATTTTTATTTCTAAACCTTCTGATCCAGCTTCATCATTTTTTTGTTCCTGTTTTTGTCAGTGTCAACAATGTGCATTTTATTTGATAAAAGGTTTGGTTCTAATTTCTTTGGTACCTTTTATTTTATTTTTGTTACAATCTCTCTGCCAGTTTATGTAAATATCCTACTGTACAAATGCATGTACACTCTTCAAAATAATAGTGCCAGTGTGGTACTTCAGAGTGATGCCATAGGAGAACCATTTTTGGTACCCAAAAGACCCATCCATATGAAAATTCTAGAAAGTACCTTTGCTAATTTAGATCTGCAACAGTCATCGTAAAAAATCGTGAACATACGATAACACATTTGTAAAACTCCAGTGGCTCATGATTATAAAAGGACTCTCGCTGCAAACGTTAACACAGGTTAAGACCAGGTTTTCTTCGTGTTCTGCTAGGTAGCCTAAATTCATTAAAAAAAATCAGTTTTTTTTCTACATATTGGAAAGTTTTCAAAGCACATAAAAAGCAACTTCATATGCAAAGAACCCTTCCCAGAATGAAATGGTGCTTTGTCGAGTAACAGTTCAATGAGGAAACACACAACCCAGTAAAGAACCATAAAGTGCCATTAAATAACCATTTGTATTTTAGGTCTTCTTTAAGATCTGTTGTTTACATCTTCCAGTTTCTTCTGACAGTGCAAGCATGTGCTGTTAGACAGAAGGGAGACACTGAAGTGAGCAAAAGTGTGTGTGATGGACTGCCATCCATCTGGCTTGATGTATCATACTAGCCATAGTTCCTGTGCATAGAGCTAAATCATCAGTGTGAAGTGACTCTTTTAGAAGTGCGTACATATGGAAAGAGAGTTTATATAGACACTTTTAAGTCTCAGTTTTATACTTTGTGTTGTTGTTTGTTTGGTAAGATGCGTCGGGATATGGATAGCAGAACATTTATAAGGAAACATCCCAGTTTCACAAAATATACTTGCTAGTGTTGGTTGTCCTGGTGTGGGAGTTACTTGTGACGGCCTGGTGTTTAATTCTGTGATGGTTGCTGCTTTGTACCAGTTTCTATTGGGACCTTCATTCATAACCCATAATCCTGTACTGCACTCTCACAAATAAAGGTGCTGAAGTGGTTCTTCTGGGAGAGGCCTTAGGGGAACCATTTTGGATTCCCAAAAGACCCATCCACATGAAGGTTCTGGTATGAAACTTTATTTATTTATATCTGTAACAAGTTCCATAAATAACCATAAGCAGATGATAACAGACTGGTGAAATGCCATTGGGCTCCTAATTTTAACTCTTCCTGAATGCAATAACGCAGTTGTTTTCTTGGTCTGTCAATTTCATACAGATAGCCTATACAATACATTAAAGATTTCTGTTTTGTTTACATTTTAGGGACCTTTTCAAATCCCAAAAACTATTTTATATATGAAGAACCCTTCCCTGATGTTTTTTTTTTTAAATCAAGCAGTGTTTCTAAAAGGAAACATACAATCCAGTAAAGAGCTCAGTGGAGAAACCTGGATCAAAAAATATATATCTATATTGTACAATTTCTATATCAATTGAATATTTCCAGAATCACCTGAAACATCCAAATGTATGTCTCTTAACAAGAGTTCCATCTTGAATTTCTGGATGTCCACATTTTCTAGAATTGATTTTGGTAGCTGCTTAAAGGTTGCCTTTATGACATTAGTGTTGAGTACTTATAGTTTTATTTGCATGATATTTATAGTTTGGAGTGTTTGCTTTTATATTATTATGCTATTTTATAAATGATTTAAAGACTTTACATGATGTTTATAGTTTGAAATGTGTGCTTGTACATTGTTCTATTTTATAAATGATTTAAGGAAAAGAATTCTTATCACGACCTATGGTGGGCTGGCACCCTGCCCGGGGTTTGTTTCCTGCCTTGCGCCCTGTGTTGGCTGGGATTGGCTCCAGCAGACCCCCATGACCCTGTAGTTAGGATATAGCAGGTTGGATAATGGATGGATGGATGGAATTCTTATCACTCTTTCTCAAAGCCTACAGCACCTTTGCGGAGTACGTGCTGTTTGGTGTTTTTTCGGCCAGTACAACACTTAGCGCTGTGCTGTCACACTTGCAGGGTCGTGGGGTTGACTCTGGTCACTGGCCGTGTGAAGTTGTCTCCTTCTCCACATATTTGAGTGAGTTGTTGTGCCCTTTGATCAGCCCCAGACAAGATGCAACTTCATGGTTTGTGTGTTACCTGATTCTGTTCAGACAGGCTCCAGCTCCCCTTGACCTATTGTTGGAATAAGTAAGTTAATAAATTCGATGGGCATTTCTGGTTCTTCACCAAGGAGTTAAGAAGCCAGGCCTAATGCAAGCAGTTTTTTTGATGAGAATATGTTGCTCATCCCAAAACATTCAGTGACTCCTGTTAACCTGCCCGATTTGCTAAATAGAGTGAGTAGTTAACAGATGGTGGTATAGATAGGTAAACTTTATTATCCCAGAGGGATCAAATGAAATCTAGCAATATTGGAATAAATGTAACCACTTATAGTTGGTGATCCCTGCCTGAAACAAGCATTTCAGTGAAATGTACCTGCAGTGAAAGAACTGGGCAGAATGGGAATGAAAATTCACAATCAGAGATGTACCTAAACTCCAAACAATTCTGGTTATTTAATGGCATTTTTCTGGGTGATGTGGCTCCTTGCAGGACTATGGCTTGACAAAGAACCATTTAATTCTGGCAAAGATTCTTTGCACATAAAATGGGTTCTTTGAGCTTTGAAAGTGTTATTTATATGTGGGTATAACAGAACTTTGTAAGGCTACCTGCCAGGATAAGAACTGATCAAAAAAAACTGAACTTGGCCTGTGTTAATGTATGCAATAAGAGTGCTTTTAAAATGAGGAACACATAGGAACTTTACAAATCTATAATCATCTATTTATGGTTATTTGTGGAACCCTCAGTCCAGACATTTTTCATGTGTCCTGGACTGTGCAATGAGCTGCCCATTTCCATTTGGAATTCTGACTCCCTCAATGTGTTTAAGAAGCATCTGAAGACTCTCTTGTTTGGGGAATTTAACTGTCAGGATTATGTAAGCAAGGAATTGTAACAAGAATATTTTGTCTTGTAAGCTCTGTGATTAACAGTTTTGTACTCTACTCCCCCAACACCTGATCCCAAACAGGCCCTCAGACTGATGCTTCCTCATTTATGTTCACCTCTTTTGTAAATCATTTTGGATAAAAACAGCTGCTAAGCAAATAAATGTAAATGTTATGGATCAGAATAAAATGTTCTTTCTGAAACCTTCTTGTAGATGGTTCCCATATCATTGCTCAGAACAACCACTTGGGCATCTTTTATTAAGGGTACATCATCAGAGAAAGACAACAACAACAAAATGTATGGTTCAATATACAAAAATCTGCGGTGGGTTGGCACCCTGCCCGGGATTGGTTCCTGCCTTGTGCCCTGTGTTGGCTGGGATTGGCTCCAGGAGACCCCCGTGACCCTGTGTTCGGATTCAGCGGGTTGGTAAATGGATGGATGAAATATACAAAAATGGACAGAGCTTCAAATTGCATCAGTAAATCCATATATTTCTTATACCATTATGAACACAAATCCACTTTTAATGTCAAAAATAAATGGTAGCATCAGAAAGGGGAACTTTATCAAATGGTATTGTCTTTTAATTTACTAATATTAATTGACTAAATGGGATCAGTTCTCGATGCTCCGAGAAATATAAAACAATGGTCGGTGTTAAAATTTACATTGTGAAATTGAATTTCAGACAACATGAATAGAAAGCAAATTTGAAATTGTAATGATATGCAGTTTGTAGAAATGTCGTTTAAGACCTTATAAATGCGTCTAGCCGAAATGTCTGCGCTGAAAAAGGAGTAGAAGGAAAGAAGTACTGTATCCCATATTGCCTCCATCCGAGCATGAATAATGAAAGGATAATTTGATATTCAAATCCAGCCGAGTCCTGCTCCAAATTGCTCCAAATTAAGCTGATTTGCCACTAAACGAGGACTTTGTGCCGCAGATAAGATCTTCTTTTACGAGCTGATGAGGTCGGGATTAGTGTAGAGGGAAAATCGTCCGAGTCCAGTAGAAAGAGAGCGATGACATTAGATGAGGAGAGATGAGACACAGAGACTGGCTATGAGGCATCAGCAGTGAAAGTATAAGTCTGTAATTCTTATTGATTTTTACTTTACACTCGCGTTATTTCATTAAAGGTTTCACCAGATTTCAGGAGGGAAAAAAATGACTCTCATTGCTTGTCGTGAAGGGCTCGAACTAAATGGTTTATCAATTAGATCATTTACACACCCGTGGGGACGCCCCTCAGGAAATCTACCCAGCGCGGTCATCAGTCGATCTAATTGGTATTTCGTTTTAAATCTAAAGCTTAAAAAGAAATAAGTTGCGAGAAAGTGGGAGCAGTCATCAGTGTCTCGATCGCAAGTCAGGTTGATTCCACAAAAAGCACAGATGCTTACGCCCTGTGTGCGTGCTCGAAATATTACAGAAACAAAATGAATGAATGAACTCCGTAATCAGTGCTAAACCGCAATTGCAACTGAGTGTGACGGCTTTATTAAAAAGCGTGTATTTAAAAATCATTCAAATGAACTTTACTGAAATTGGACATCACTTAAACCAATCATCTAAGCCTGCCATTAAAATATTAAACCGCGTATAATCTTCTCCCTGTATCTAAAATACAGGACTTCTCGTTTTATGCCGTGCGTGTGTTGAAAATAATCACCTGTCAAAGAACTGAACTACTGGGAATCGGAGAAGACCTTAAGTTTGAAAAAAAAATAGACCCGCATACATTATAAGAAAAATACCAGACGCTGAACCTCAGGAAGAGTACCCTGAAAATCTCCACGAGACGCCACTCAATTTGACATACGGCGTAATGGCTCGATTAATTGTTACCGACATCCTCTCAGTCTTAACCTTCTTAGATATTTGTGTGTTGTGAGAATGAGACGACTTTTAAGACAAAAATGTGTCTGGCTAGATGTAGTTTGAACGCATGTCAAACAGGTGGGAAGCCCTTGTTGCCTCCGCGCTGTCTGTGGAGAGGTGATGGCTGTGGTCGGTCAGGTCACTGCTAATGCCAGCGACTTTATTTCAACGTAATGTCGATACTGAACTGTAAAGTATAATTGTTATCATTCTACCATCGCATAATGAAGAAGTCCTAGATCCTTAGAAAGCTTAGCTAAATTACTCTTCTAAATTGAAGCGTTTTAATTAAATTATGACAATATCTTAAGTGTACACATTATATTAGTTGGTATCATAAAAAAACACACGAAGAAGAAAACGAAAAAGCGTTATTAAACGGATACATGTAACATTTTCGTTTGAAATCTAGCCTCTAAATTCCGTAAAAAGGCAAAATAAAAAAACACTACCTCCTAAAGTGTTTTACAGTATATATTAACGTGCAGCTCGCGGCCGTGTATGGTTTGAGTAAAGCATATCGAGCATATCAAAGAAAAATGCAAATAGACATTCGTTTCGTTTCACCTTTCGATGAAAGAGGGGCGAAATTAGCTCTGTGTAGCGATTTGAGTAAAAATAAGCTTGCAGCTGTCAGCTTTGGAAGCTCTTTGATTTTGTGCTAAGAAGTGACTTGTGGAGCATCTGGAGATCAATTATCCATTCACCCTCAGCAGTCATATCGAGAAGAAATCAATGAGCACCTGTACGATTGTAGGGTTTGCAAATACTATAATGTAATATATAACAAAATTATCATGTTCTCATAATATACTATAATATAATATATAATTGTAAATGCCTACGATTTCAAAATATGAAGAAAGCATAAAAATGTAATTGTACTGAATACATACGACAATAAACCTGACTTGCTAGATGGGTTTCAAATGAAAATAAACAATCCCAACTCTGTTGAATTCTGCACATGTAACATAAGAGTCCACCTTCAGAATGACACGCATGAATCGGAATCATTATCAAGACAATGCGCACTCGCTCACATCTTCTGTTGTGTTTTTTCTTCATCTTATCTTTCATATTACCTTAATCTTGTAGGAGACCGCATATCGATTTTGTTTCACTGTTTGATCACAAAATACGAGTTGAAGCGAGCGCTGAAAATCGAACAGAGCGAACCGCGGTACCAGTAAAGTTTTTCCTATTTTAAAATTCACAATTCTTAACAAAAAATATAACACGCTTCGGAGTGTCACCATTTCCTGCGTGTTGAGATGAAAACATTCCGGCCTGTTATGTTAAACCGTATACTGTAATCGAAATGAACAATTCGTTGTCTCAGAAGCCGTAGATGATATTTTATACAACTTTTATTTCTTTTTTTATTTTTTTGAACCATTAAATAATTAAGCATTTTACGATAATTCGAGTCATAAACATTTATCCCTTTCAAGTTTAAAAAGTCTTCCCGTTAAATTAATTCATTCCCGTATTTATTCGTTGATAGAATGACGCATACATCGGAAACGGCGTATTTCAGCAGTATAGTTCATTAAGACATTCAGCGGCTTTTTAAAAATTATTTTCTCATGCGGCAACTAATGTGTTAAATCGATATAAAAATAGGGTTGAATACGTACTTCTGTAAAACGAGGACTGCATCACTTTTGTAGAGAAAGTATTTTCCCTGAAATTCGTAAATTCCTTCCTGCTTGCTGATTGGCTACTCCTCGCTGACCCCCGTTGGGTGGACCTGTGGATAAAAGGGGAATTTCTAGGGGGATCAAGAACATTGCACATTGAAGAGTGCACTTGGGACCAACTTTAGGAAAAAAAAAATAGTCAGGGAATATATTCCGAATCATGACTGGAAAAGAAGGGGCAGTGTTGTCTGAGAGTTTAAATAAACCGAAATCTGCATCCCTGTCGGAGAACACAGGGGCGAACCATCAGCCGTCAAAGATCATCTCGACCAACCCTCCGAGGTGTACAGGATTTGGGATTCAGGAAATATTGGGCTTGAACAAGGAGTCCTCATCTGTCCCCAGGGCCGCCCTCGAATCCCTGCCGACCGGAGCTCACCTGCTGGCGGCTAGGTCAGTTCTGAGCCCAGCTGGGGTGGGGATGGGGATGGGACTGATCAGTGCCGGGGGCATCCCGGCATTTTACAGCCAACCTGCCTTTCTGGAAGTATTGTCAGATCCACAGAACGTCCACCTTCAGCCTCTAAACAGGACAACGGGACCTTTGGACACCAGCCAGACAGCCAGCTCAGGTATGACCAGGAGGAGTCGCGCAGACTGAAGTCGCGTGCAGTAGTTCATTCAGGTCTCTTCTGCAATTGCCTGCTGCTAAATCTTCAAATAGAAGACGACTGGCTGGCTAATACGCTTTAAGAACCTAAGAAATTATGTAGAGACCAAGAGTTCCCGTCAGCTGCATTCGTTTGCAAGAATTAATATGCTGCTATCATTTCAATATATTAACAGCAAGTTTTTTTTCGGGTTTTAAAATGTGAAAAGCACTGAAAGAAAGGGACAGATGTGAGCTGCGAGTCCAAAGGCTGAACACGCAGGGATTTAAACAAGCGAGGCCGTACACCTCCGTGACCAACCGTGGATTCGAGAAAACGGGTTTGGGTTTATTTCATACGTCTTTTAATTTAATATATTGCTTCAGAACAACACATTTTTTTTTTAAAAGTCTTCAAATTGTTTTCCCTCGGTCCCGGCGTTATGGAAAAGTGACGCATTCCTACAGGCGTTTATGTCGAGTAATTCGTGCATCTTCATTCGTGAGCTCCAAACTCTTTACATTTGGTTACTTAAATGTCTGGATATAAAACCAACAAAGTAGATGGCTGACAAATGAAAAGAATTGACCTCTGATGAGTAGCTGTTCAAAATGCACAAGTTTAATACTTCCGTCTAGCAAGAAGGTGGTATAAAATGGCTTTCTTTACAAATTTCGGTGAAAAGAAAAGTCTTTGGGGGTTCATCTCCGTTTGCCGTCACTACAAATAATTTAAATGTACATTTGGAAGAATGAAACCAAATGTGGCAAAAATTGCAGGGCCCCAGCACGGTCCGCTAAAATGCATTCCTTTATCCACTAATGGCACTTCCCTCCGCTAAAGAGCAAACCCCCCACACACACTTACATACATGCAGTATATGTATGTATAAAACACATATTTGGCAAGCATTAATTGAAGAGTTAAACATGTTTAGTGAGCCGCGTTGATTATTCACGATGTGATAGCATTATCATCAAATAATAAACGGCGCCACAGATCATTTAAAGGCAGGAAACAAACTGTGCTAATTTAATTGCTGCTTACAAAATCGGTGCTTCCCTTCTTATTTAATACATTTAAAATGCTGATTAATTTTCCGTTTTTAGTAATGCCATTACTACAGTAATAATAATAATCCTAATAATGCATCAAGCCTAAAAATATAGTTATTTTTTACAAAAAGGTCTGGAATCTCTGAAATAAAATTCAAAATAAATCACACAGAAAATAATAAACGTGATATTAAAGGATTCATTTCTGGGTATATAAAATTTTAAATATATACTTGTAAATGGAGATTAATAAGAAGACTGGTGGACGCTGTTATAATAAAATTGTAACACTTAAGGAAAATATATTTTACTGTAGCCGAAACAGATTATGATTATAAAATTATCTCCTTCTGTTTTGTCTTTGCGGAATTATTTTCTGTTAGTCATTGTTATATGTACGAGTAATACAATATTGCAATATCCAATGATCGTTATTAAGCCTATATATATTTTTTAACTTATTACTAGTCGATATTAATTGCTTAATACAAACATATTTTTATAGTTAATTTGCTGTTTTATGTCTTTGTCGTTTTCACTGTAATAGCGAATTAAAATGAAACGTCGAATTCCGTTTCTGTTACCCAGCCTCGTGTATATTTCGTAGGGCTAATTTCATTTTATGCTTTTTATATATTAATGCTGTTTTTATTTTTGCAGATTCTGAAGACGTTTCCTCAAGTGAGAAAAAACTGTCGAAGTCCTCTCTAAGTCAGAGTAAGAAACGGAAGAAGCGCAGGCACAGGTATCATGTCAGACCAATGTCGTGTGTTACGCAGCAGTCCATATGAGATTTGCATTATCACAGTTATAATTATAATAATGATGGTGATTATAATAATAATTTAGATCCAAAGACATAATTCCTGGTTGTCAATGTATTACTGAAAATATTTTAAGATTTACAGTTTTAAAAGCTAAACAGATATGTGTGTGTGTTTGTGTGTAAACTATATATTTACAACAATATACTGCATTTCATTTATATAGCGCCTTTCCCATAGTAAAAGTGCCTTAGCGAAATTTAAAATGAACAACAGAGAATATACAACATTGGATACAAAATAAAATCCGCATAAAACACTAAATAAAGATGAGTACCGGAAACGCGAAGCTTTTTTTTTTTTTTTTTAACAGGTATCGGGAATTTAAAGAAATAGTTTTATGCATAATAGTTACAAAAAAATAAACAATGCGGATCTTATAAGGATGCCCTGGCGGATTAAACCTCTCTGACCAGGTCACGCCACTAATTAAAACAGCAACATTAATAGAATTATCCATCCGCTGAATTTTTTTTAAATTAACGACTCCTATTAAATTATCTAACGGTGTAGATAATAATATTGTAAATATCTGGACATTGTGCCGTCGGTACAACTCGTTATTGTTGGTGGTGTATAATTTGGGATTATGCAATGTTATGTTAGTTCTTATTGATATACAGCATTTCCATTCAGATTCCATTCGCCTTTTAGCACACTGTTGTTAGTATAAATGGCAATCTCTCCATTTCCTAAACTCGTCTAATTTATATACGGGTTCCAAGTTCAAGTTCATTGTCCTGTATGTCAAATACAGTTCTCATTTGCAAGTCCCCTATGACTAGTGGTAATTTACAATACCAACAAGAAACAATGAACATAATAACATGACACATGGAATGCATACAGCAGACATACAGCGCGGAGCAGCCGTGTATCGTCAGTGCTGAGTCTGTGGAGTACATTTTATGACGTGTGGGATAAAAGACCCGCAACCTAAACTACTGGGGCGAGGGCTGACTGTGTCCCTGTAAAACGAAACGCAGCGTGCAGTCGTTTTAAAAGCAAATTCAAATCAAAAACAAACAAAAAAAAACAAACATTTCTTGTAATAGGTGTTGAAAAATAATTCTGAACTAAAAATTGGAGAGTTGTGATCCTTATAAGTAACTTGGTTTTTACTTGAATGTCTATAAGATACATTCATTAGTGGAGCTTTTAACGTTACTCAGAGTGCCTTGGTCGAGATAAATCTGTCATGGGTAATCTTCCATATAGAGAAGGGTAATGTAAAGGATCGAGAATATTGCATGGCCGTTTATGTACTAATTACTTGGGTTTCTAATAATAATTAATGATACTAAGTAGGCGAAATAAGTCATGTTTTGGTGGTAGTTAACTGCCCCCGATCCCTTCCACTGACCTGTCCTTGACAGCACGGACTTTCGCCCACAGGTGATGTCACGCGTCAAAAGTTAGACGCACGCCGAGATCACCGACTCCTTGCCCCCCTGAACTCGGTCATTCGGCGTCATAAGTATTTAACGGGCCATTAACGGGGCCCAACCCTTTCACATAGATGCCTTTCTGATTCATGTGATAAAGTCTAATCACATTTTGAAAGTGTGATATTCGAGATGATTGTTAAAAACAGAAATATTGGGCATAATAAATTTATAACAATAATTATGCGTTTAACATGTAGAAGCATTTTTGATCAAAATAAAACAGGATAAAATGTAGTGATGACGCAGTTCTGGGATCACTGATCACGTGACTGACATTAGAGCACAAACATGTCTGCGAAGAATCCAACTGATCAGAACTCGAGCTGGTTGTCCTTTAAAACACCTCAGAGCCAGTCACAGCCTCTGCCGTGGCCTATTTGATCATTTAGGTCAAGTACAAGGCATTATTATCAAACCTGAGTGTGTGGCCACAGACGTAAATATGTAGTAAATGTAATTGTGGTATGCGTTTTCAAATAGGATAAAATATAAAATGGACCAGTCGGTTATGGAGTGAACAAACATAACACAGATCATACAAAGCACAGCAGACACGGTGTCAATATAATAAGAAATATTACTTCAGTAAAAATAGCAATATAAGCACAGCACAATGAGCATTTTCGGACCTCGTTAATATTACAAATTTCCATCCATTTTCTAAAAACCTCTGGCCCCTTGATGCTTCAGTCTATCCGGCTTACACATTATGCTTACTTTCGAATCGACACCAGATGGGAAACTGCATTTTCAGCAGAAAAATTTTCCGTTACTATCTATCCATCTATTAAGAAACATCTTTAACTTGGTGCAAGGCCTGGTGGGCTGAAGCCTACCAGCCCATCACGGGACATGAAGCTCCCCACTACAGTCTCACAGACTGAGTCAGTTTAGGGCCGCCAGTTACCCAAACACCCCAATTTTTGGGAAGTGGAGCAATGACACCGGGAGAGCATACAGACTGCACATAGCGTGCAAAGATGGCGTCTGGGCCCGGAAACTCAACCGGAGCTCTACCGCTCCATTGTGAAAGAAGAGAAGCGATATTACTAGTTCGAATTGGGCATAAAACTGTGCTTTGCATTTCTACTGTCACAACCATGAGAGTATTTTTTGTCTAGATTTGCTCCCAATGCTTTCAAAACGCCACGCATCACACACACACAACCACACGGTTTATGGATTGTCACACATTTCTACGCTGTCTTTCTGAAAGTAAATGATGGCCGCGTTGTGTACATGCTGTGTGGGTGTGGCTGGCCAGTATTTCACCCTGGCATTTCAGTCGGATTCTGGCCCTTATTCACTGAAAGCCTTTCCGAAAGTGCTGCATGTACATCTTCAACCAGCGAATTGCTTTTGAATTACAAAGTCCAATGTTTAAAATCGGGAAATCTTTCGCATTCATCTACTGAATATAATTAAATAGAGCAGAGGGAATTCGAGGATTATTAAAAATATAAATAAACCCCAGGGGTAATGGTCCGATTACATCAACATTAGTTATCTAACCCATTGTGTTGTCAATAAAAATGCCTTCTGTTGTTATACCAGCCCAGCATTATGGAAATAAATAAACAAACAGACAACATCTTTTTTTCAGCAAATCAAAATAAATAACTAATGGGCTTTTGTTTGTTTAGTTCTGTCCAAACACCTGCTGAACAGCTTAGAGTTTAGAGCAGCAAACTAGGTCAAAATAATGCAAAAAAAAAGCTAATACATTTTATTTTACATATATATACATTTATATATACACTAATATAGAGTAAAATAGCTCGCTACGTTATAGTTTTAATATAACCATTCTGTCGAATATATTAAATATATTTAACCAGCCAGACAAGGTTGAATCCTCTTTACCCTAAAGAGCTTTATACATTTTAATAAGTAATGAATACAGTAAAAACAATTCAGACATAAAGGTTACTGGAGACGTCTATATCCATCCAAATCAATCGAATCTCTTCTTTTTTTTCGTTTTGATTCTGCATTATAAAGAACATTTCCTCTCAATACAACTAACAGTGTTTCTCAGTTCACCTCAGTATAATGGAATATAATTGAAAGAACGCGCACAAGTTACTAGTGTGTTGTATACCGTTGTAATTAGCCCTTCCGTCATTTTAATATCAAGTGACTTACTTATACAGCAATCAATACAACGATCTGGATATTTTCTTTGGGTTTCCTGTCCCAATGTCAAACATGCGCATATTGGGCCTAATTAGTGACCCCCAAGCTGCCCCTTTGCATGTCCGCGCGTCCCGTCCAGTGTATGTCGCGCCAAGTGGGGGGCTTCGTTTGTCTGAATTAGAGTTGCGGATCCAGAAAACAAACGCATATATTAAAGCTTTTAAATAAGAACCCAGGATTTGATTTTTTTATTACAACCAAATCCGTACATATAAATAAAGGTAAACATTAATAATAATAATACGTTTCCTTTATATAGCGCCTTCCCCGTATTCAAAGTGTTTTGCCCTTGAATTATCTTATTTATTGCCATCTGTATTTTCAGGCCATATTTTGTAACAAAAGTCAAACAAAGCTTACTGACCTCATCGAAAGGTGTGGGTGTCGTCTCAAAGCGTTTGTGTAAAATCTCAAATGTGCTTCGCCGGCACCTGAGAGGTACGCGAGTGTAAGCAGACCTCCTCCGCTGCTGCTGCTGGAGTCTCGTTGCCCGTAAACTCATCAAAATGTGCATCTGCGAGAGAGTCCAAAAAATCAGGATCGAGTATTTTTTAATGCTATGATAAAAAGTAAGGAAAACACATGCAACCTCACATCTGTATAATTAAGTGCAAGAATTATACAAAATATTTTATGAGGAGAAAAATGGGTAGCGGAAACACGGAAGGAATTTTATTAACTTTCAATATGCATGAAATGAAAACGGGTAGTTCTATTGTAACAGTTTTATTAAACTTAGCACGTTTTTTTAGTCAATGCTTAAAAACGAAAGTTAGTCCTCCTTATTAAAATGTAAATAGACGATTTTAAAAATAAACTCGATGACTGGATTGAATTGCCGCATTCGTGTGTAATTTTCATCTTAAATTCTCGAAATCCGAAAACGTAGAAGAGTACGAAACATTATAAAGGTTTCCTCGTTCCGAATTCGTTCCCTATCGCGGCATCCGTTAACACAAGCGATTCGTTTTGGTGCATTAATTACGAACGAAGTAGCGGAGATTTTGTTTTTCTTGAAATTTTCGAATTATTAAAGCTCCGTACACAGTTTGAGTTCTCAGACTTCGTGCGGAGGCGTGTCGTAATGTCAGGGGGGCAAACCGTAATTATTGTAGTATGTGTCTATTGCAAGGGTGCCTGGTGTTAGCAAGGCTTGTATTTTTGCTTGAGGTTCTTTGTGCCCGCGCTTCTTAAATTATACTGTCTGAAAAGTGGCTCTTTTCTGGGTTTTATTGTACCTCAGAACCTTATGACATTGGCTCATTGGGCTTTGAAAAGGTTCTTAACTTGTGCACAAATCAGAAATCTTTAATGTATAACAGGCTGCCTCTCAGGATACTGAAAGATCAAGACATCTTCAACTTACCCTATGTTATTGTATGCAGCAAACATTCTTTACAAATCAGGAACCCACTGGGTTTTCACAAGTCTGTTATCATTTATTTATTGGGCTTGTGGCAGAACTAAATAAAGAAAGTTCTTTCTGGAAGGGCAACACTCTGAAGAACCTCCCTGGTACCTTTATTATTAAGAGCGCATTTCCGTTGTGGTTTAAAGGATCAGTATATCAACTGTTTGTGCAATAAAGGGAAAATTAACTTTTAATTTTTTTTAAGTAAAAAAGTAACTGTGCAATATGGTCCCTAAAACAGAAGTTTTGGAATTTTCCATATGTCTGTGTTATGGGGAAGTTGTCTTTGTTGGTGATCGGAGCTCTACTAATGAAATATTACTCATCCAGCTGATGGGGTCATGGATATGGCCAGTCGTATAAATGGCTGGCTGTTTTTATGTATTGCATTACTCAGTCAGGAGGCAGAATATGGACGTGTGTACAATACATGTGTTTGTGTGAGTACGCTCTGTGTTAGTAAGTAATAATCACCTGTTCTCCTAGAATACGATGTGATGACAGCACATAGCTGATTTTTACTTTGTCATTGTTTTGCTGGTGTACACCTTGTAGTGATACACTGTCTTTGCTTTTTGCCAAACATGATGGTGGGCAGTAATGACCCCAACAACTCCAGTTTGGTGTTCTCTTTCCAGAGACCATTAGTGGTTGTTTTAAGTATAGCTTCTTTCAAATCCATTCTGCTTTGTTCTTTTTGGAAGGGAAGAGCATTTCTTCTTCTTGCATTTTCATGAATGACATGCTTCCTCAGTCTTTTTATGAGATTGAATTTATGAACTGTAAAATGTATACACATTGACAGAGACCTGTATATCTCTGATGTAGTTTTTAGGTTTTTTTTTGCCATTTTTTTGCAGCACCAAACAGTCTGATCTGTGTTTGCTGTGATGCCCACCCTAGGGAGCATCGGCAACTGTGTTAAATGTTCACCATTTGCCAGAAAATAAATCAAGGCTTTCTCACTGTAGCACTGACAGACTTCAAATTATTGGGTAATATTATAACATTGAATCCTCCCCACAACTGATCAGAAGCAACATCTTGGTACCTGGTGATCATTTCAGATGTTAGTGGTCTTGTGGCATCATGTTACAACAAACCTGAATGCTCGAAGCCTAACTGCCAAATGTTCTGTTTTGTTCAATGGTGGAAGCATTTCTAATCAATCCACTAATCAGGTGCACTTGAATAGGCAGCACCTGGCACTTATTACTGTACCTGTTAAATGGACTGCGCTGCAGGAAAAGCATTTTAAACTTTTTTCTCTGCATGGCTTTAGCAGGTCAGTTTGCCTTTGCTGGCTAAATAATGACAAAATAAAATGTGTCTAATTTAGGACTTCCGGCATGACTAGAAGAATTAAATGCCTTTGTTCTTCCTTTACTGCATAATACACTTGAATATATTTCGTAGCCTTCTTATTCATTAAGAACATAAGAAATCTGACAAATGAGCAGAGCCCATTCGGTCTATCGGCTTGTCTGTTTAGTTAATAGCTAAGCTATCTCAACACCTCATCCAGACACAAGGCTTCTGCTTCCTGGGGAGATGGTATCTATCCTGGGCACAATGAGTACACACAGTAAACTATGCACATGCCCATACTCACTCATATGGAGCTCAATTCCAATTATAGCTATCACAACGTCTTATCTGATGTAGGGAGGGAAAACCAGTTCTACCCCGACTAGACATGGAAACAAAGTACAAACTTAACACAGGCTGTGCCCTAAACCTGAATTTTAAACCAGGATTACTGAGCAGTGAAGGCAGCAGTGCTAGGCATTGTGCTGCCCAAACACACACACAGCACTCATATGATGGGCTACACAAAATGACCTTTCAAAAAACACAATGTAAACCGAGCAAAAAGATTCAATAACCATGCAGTAGACGTACACAAAAAGAAATTAAAGTCATAGAAAGGGTAGTGATCATCAAATCAAGCGAGCCCTGCCTTGTGCCCAATGCTGTGAGCAACTAAAAACACAGACTCAAAGTAGAATTTGCCAAGCATTAACTACAATAATGTCTGAGTTTCTACACTGATGCAGGACCCCCACATTGCAAACAGGGATTTGCACATGTGTGGAATGAGCAGATCAAAGAGCTGTCCTGAGATCTACTTTGAAACCAAAAGATACACTTAAAACAAAAATAAAATACAAATTAAAACACAATGCGGTGGGTTGGCACCCTGCCCAGATTGTTTCCTGCCTTGTGCCCTGTGTTGGCTGGGATTGGCTCCAGCAGACCCCCGTGACCCTGTGTTCGGATTTCAGCGGGTTGAAAATGGATGGATGGATTAAAAACACAATAACACGAGATTTGTGCGCAGGGCTTAAAATGGGTCGACCGACTAGAAATATGAAAATACTCAAACAGGAAAGTTACACCTGCTTCAGTTACAAGTGTGGCAAAATAAACTTTTAAATATCGCCGTGCCCTCCCTCCACTATTCCCTATCTAACTTGTTTCTAGCTGAGCTACTTTTTTTCATTTCCTGTTCTTCCGCAGTTCCACTCTTTTAGTTTTTGTATCTTGCTGTCACTCTCTAACTTTCACTTTGTTACATTTTCATCGAGGATGTTTGTTTAATTTTCCCAACGAGTGTCAGCAAAGGAAATGAAATTTGAGTACAAAAGCAATTGTGTCAGAATGCTAGGAGACAAAGCAAAGTCACTAGTGACCCGTCTCCTCTGTTTTTCTATCTATGTGTACCATAACAAAAACAGCTGAAAGCAGAAAGGCACACACAGACGTTGTTGTCACCAACTACTTTTTTTTTTTTTTTTTAATTTAAGCTCATCTCGGACAAATGCTGAATTTCTGAGTGTAGCGTCCAAATCCTTCAAACTTGTTTCCATTCTTTTCAGTTTGCCAAACATAAGGAGAGATCCTGATGGGTTTGTTTTATTTAGACTGCAGTAGTGTAAGGCATGAAGAGAGCAAGTAGGGGAAAACCGCCCATCAATGACCTTGTAGCTTACTTGGCGGCAGTCATCAGAATATTGGGAGTTTGTTGTGCAGGTCCCATAAAGATTTTGATCGGCTTACACTGTCCTCAGAGATCATAATGCACTGTTTTTGCTATTTCCCTCTAACGTGCAGCCTTCTCTTTCTCCTGGATGCACTAACGTTGTTGGCAGCTCATTTTTATTATGTGTACAGTTCTACTGGCATCATCTGCCCAGTCAGGTACTGTGGATGTGACTACAGATGGCCAGGGGAATGCTAAGTAAGGTGTAAGTGTTCATCAATGGCACAGCCCCCTTGTGACTCAAGGCAGGTTTACTCTGACGTCCTTAGGTGCCCACTTGAAGACATGGGCATTTGATTAAACTATAACAGTTACTTGTTCATCTATGGTCCTCTCATTGTTCTTATTTAGGTTGCTCCAAATGGCATATCGCTAATAATTCTCCTATTTTGACTCTACCCATCTTTTTTGCCTTTCCAAAGTCCATTAGACCATATATGTCCTGGCTAAATTGCCCATTATGACCTCGTCCATTCCGGCCCCATAATCATCTGTTGTCCCTTATTGGCTAACTGTCCCTCTCACCTCTTCACCACCTAATAGCTAATGTGTGGTGAGCATTCTGATGCAAGAATGGCTGCCATTGCTTCATCCAGCATAGTGCTACACATAGGTGATGGTTGAAGTGGCTCCCCACGACGCTCTGTGTAAACTACTTTGAGCAGTTAGAAAAGCACTATACTTTAATTAACTTTAATTAATTAATGGTTAATTACCCCCTAAAAGATGATGGATCTCTGAGCGGCAGTTGTAAGACTTTTTGAAGAACTCATCCAAAAGGCATTAAGTGGTTCCTTACAAAGGATCAGTGAATTGTGGGCTCTTTCGGTCCCGTTCATTGTAGTCTAATGGATAGAGCTTTGGAATTGCAACCCTCAGGCTGTTGATTTAGTGTCCATCACTGACTTGTTGCATGTTCTTATTCAAACCGGTTGACCTGCCAGTGATCCAGGTAAAGAATTGTATTAAATAGTTACACTTGTTACAGCCCTTGGGATGGTGTTTATTACAGTTCTCTTTAAAATTATTTTTTATTTATTTATTCTCTTTGTATCACAAAAATAAAAATTCTTTAGATGTAAACCTCCTGTCTGGGCCCATATTCTCAAATGTGATCACAGCCAAATGGTACCCTGGAGTAATTCTGGAGGCACAGCTAAGTTGTATATAACAATGAATCAAATAAATTAATTGCACCCCTGCCACCAATAGAAGAATAAACCTTTTACAAAGTAAAATAAATATTGTGTATTGTGCAGTGGTATGTTGGTACCCTAATCTAGCAGCCTCTAGTCCCTTCCCCTGGCACCCTACTTCAGGTTACCCACAGAGAAACGATAAGACAACAAAGAAGGCGGATAATAGCCATCTCTCTCAACTGTCAACAACTGAGTTAGGCCCATGGCAAGAGATGGCAGACCTGGCACTATGGCTACCAGATTTGATATTCTTGCTCACTTAAATAAGTGGAATGCCAGCCTAGGCATGCATGGTGGCTAGAGGTATGCCTTTCCCATGTTGTATGTGGTTTCTTCAGGGTACCTTTTTTAAAAAGATCTACCATTTCATTACATTCAGCACAAGTTTATTTCCTAATGCTGACTGGCCAATACAAATGCTTGCTATATGCCTGTCTGTTGTTTATTGCCATTTGTTCTTTGATTGTTTGTGTGTTTTATAATCTTTTCTGTAACAATATTGTTTTACTAAGATTCTGCCAAACATCCAAGATGGTAACTACTGAACAGCACAGTTCACAACATAGCAGCGGTCTGAAGTGACTCTGCCAGTCTGAATAGCAACTCACACATTACATGGAAAGCAAGTCATATTACTGATAAAATATTATTTGAACTCAATCCATGCATCCATTTTCTGCACATTCTTTTGCCACGACAAACTTGAGGCCTCTACCCTCAGCTGTTCTGAATAAAGTCTGGCACCTGTCCACCTGGGCACCCTCACAGCAAGTGACCGAGTATTGGGGGAATTTGGGAATTGGCATTTAATGTAAAAGGTGCCTGTTGTGTTATGAGAATAACCAGAGCACTTAAGAAATCTCACCCGGAATGACATTGGGCTAGGGAATAGTAACCCAGTCCATATGACACCAACAGTATGAATTTGAGTCATTTGGCCTAATTTCAGTTTAAAAATATATGAATACATGTAAATGATTACAGGGTGAGTCAAAATTATGTTAACATTTGAATGGCGAAACAATTTATTCACAAAACCATACTTCATATGTGCAAGATGATTTACAGGAATGTCTCAATCTGTTCACCATCATGTTCAACACACAAAGACCATTTAAAGCCCAGACACACATTTCATGGAGAATAGATGATACCACAGTCCGTATGTCTGTCTTCTAGGTCATTGATATCACAGAACATTCCTGCTATACATGCGTTCCCTCACCATACCCCATAACCGGAAATCACAGGGTGTCAAATCAGGGGAGTGTGGAGGCCATGGCAATGGTCCACCACAACCTATCCATCGACCTGGAAAGGTGTGGTCGAGATAAAAATAATCCATTAGTGTTAACATAATTTTGACTCACCCTGTATTTTGACAGTGGTTCATACTGGTACTGGTTGAGCAGTCAAAATAAACTGACTTGAGAGAAATAAGAATTCCAGCTTTTGTTAGCACCACACTCCATTTAAAATCTCTCTACATTGTTAATCACTAAACATAATGAAAAGTACACTTGTCTGTTGTCCCCCTAGAACGATCTTTACGTCCTATCAATTGGAGGAACTGGAGAAGGCCTTCAATGAAGCACACTATCCTGATGTCTATGCCAGAGAGATGCTAGCTATGAAGACAGAGCTCCCGGAGGACAGGATACAGGTAAGACTAAAACCAGTCATCAAGACTTATTTAATTAGAGTGAAGCATACTGCATTCATGATCATGTGGGATCGACGGTTTTGAAGAAATTCCCATGGTGCAGTGCTAATAAAGCAAGCAACTACCAAATACTATAGTTAATTAACTCAAATATGTCAATAGTATATATACAGTGTGTGTGTGTGTATATATATATATATATATATATATATATATATATATATATATATATATATATATATATATATGTTGACCTTAATAAAAGGGCAAGTGTCTATGTACTGTATCTGTCTAGATGCCAAATTTTGGGAAGAGAAATGTAAAAATGGGCATAATATGTAAAAGAGTCAAAAAATTACAAATTATGATAAAAAATGCCAATTACATGTCTTAAAATTAGAAAACTTGTCATATCGATCAATTCAGTTGTCCAGTGTTATACACCAGCAACAGCAGAGTGGTATAGTGACTTTCTTACACCCACTCAGGCCATGTGAATGAGGTTTATAGCTGTAATGCTCATGACTGATAACTTTGCATAGTGGGCATTGGATGAGTGAAAATAACAATAAATTGGGGGGAAATCAAAGCTCCAACACAACTAGTCTAGAGTCATTAAATCAGGCCAGTGCAGACAGTGACCCACCGACATATTTCACAGCAGAATACTTCAGCTATAAGAACTGGTACGTTTGACGAGTAATGCCCAGGGGAAACGGTGAAAACAAGCAGGTCTTTCCAAAGAGGAAAAGGCTACCATGAGGAAAATGAATCAGGTGTATGTTATACCAAACCAAATGGACAACCCATATATCAAATAAAAAACAAGATCTACATTGATTACTTAGATTTCAACCTGTCTTAGACAATAGCACAACTAGTATATATGTACTGTATATTATATAAAATAATAAATATTAAAAGATAAAATAATCACAATTTAATACTACACTTTGTTATTAAACTACTGAATTATACAGGGTACTGGTTATAATATTATTGTGAATAATGCATAAATCTCTGACTGGCAAAAAAATGTTAATTTCTAAATAATACACCAATATGCTTAAAAGGATCTCATACCCATTAAATTCTAGAGTTCCTCATAGTGAAGTACAATTTGTCTTTGACAATAAACACAAAGAAGTAAAACACTCAAGATAATAAATTAAAGATCAGATCTCACAACATTTCCTTTCATATTCGACTGCCATTTGTACTCCTGAAACTTCACAGCTGTTGTCTGTGAGGTCACTGCAGCCACTCTGATGGTTGTTGGTCATCCACTGCACTCCAGTACCATAACACCTTCAGCCAGTCTGACAACCCAACACTCTGGATGAAGGGATGACTGCTAGTAAATGGCTGGTGGTCCCAGTTCAAAGCACCTGCTCTTTGGTTAAGACTTCCTGACACCTTGTGGAGCAATCAAGGACTTCTATGAAACTTTATTTTAAAATAGTGTTTTGAAGGTTCTAGAACAGGTACAATACCTGTCAAATATTACATTTTATTTCAGTTGTGAATGACAAACCTATAACCACTTTACCGAATGATATAAATGTTATATTGTGAATGACAGTGAAAAGGACTTGACACAAAATTCTCACCCACCAACCAATGTGCAGAAGGAGTAAAAAAAAAAATGTTAGGCAATACTGAAAAAGTATTCAATATAGATCTATATTCTACACTGAAAATGTTTGAGTGAAGGACATGATGCAACAGTGGATGTCACTCTTGCCACACACTGCTCAAACTCAATTATTTCTTAGGAAGGTAGTTTTTGCTGGGAATTTTTTACTGCAATCTTGCATTTACATGGGTTTCATTCAGGGATTCCAGTTTGTTCTTTCTGTGAATGGCCCAATGAAACGTGATCTTATGGGAGTTAAAAAGACTTTGTGCTCTAACAATATAATGCCATACAGAAATGTCATTTGGAATTATGGGCACATGTCTGGTTATCACAGTAAAAAAGATGTAGCAGCCATGCAGAGAAGAGCATCCTTGCACTAAGGGGCCTGTCCTACTCTGTCATGTTAGAGGAAACAAAGTGCATTGATCTTGAATAGAAGCTATGTGAGGACCTCATCCAGATCCTCCAAATGCTAAAAGCATTGTTAAATGTGATCAAATAGAACACTCTGGGTTAGAGTGAATCACATGCTTGGGGACACTGGCAGAACTTGAGGGGCATGCACTCAATGTGGAAGCCATGAAGCACTTGCTTGCACAAAGTATTTTGGGAATGTGGCGGTAACTACTGAGTGATTTAACAGAAGCAAAGACACTGACAGCTCCTTGATGGAATACAGGGACAAACTGGCTGTTAGCTAACCAAACAAGCTTGATGGATTAAATGTTAAAATGTCCTCAGGTTCTTATTGGATCACTACCTTCTACTGATTCATATATGTCCATGCTATGAAATTATCTATACATTAATGAATGATATGAATAGTGTTAATATGCTCTTGATACATATTTAACCAAGCAACCAATCATTTAAATATTACTAATTTGTAGATATTTAAAATTAGAAGATCGCCTTTTGAATCCTGGACACTGTCTTTGTGGAGATGTCATTACCCAATTGTCTCTGGTTCCTGATTTTTCTCCCACATGGTGTTACTTGGCGTTAGCCCAAAACTATGTTAGGCAGAAGTCATCCAGTGACTGCCAAGATGGTTAAGCTATGGGAAACTAATCCCCTAAAGTATTCTACTATAGAGAAATAGTAAAGTTCATCAGATGGTATGACATGTTATCAATCACCTTTAATCCAGAATCACAATCTCCTCGAGCACTGTGGTCCTTTAGAAATTCTTTGGAGTTGTTAAAAGAGAACCGACCCAGAGAGTATTGTTCAAATATCATGGAAGAAGTACACAAGTACTTTGCAGAAAGTGAAGAGGACATGTTCTTCCCACCAGTCCCTCCTCAAAACTACTCCTGCTGTTTAGTGCAAATAGAAATCCAATTGAATTGTTTAACCGTGCTTGAGTCTGAAAACAACTCAGAACCTGTCACAGGCTCAGTGCTGTAACAACGTGGGTAAAAGAAGAAGAAATGAATTAGGTGGCTGTACATACAAATATATTTTGGAGAAGGCTGAGATAGCCGTGAGGCATCTGATTTAATTTCACCCACTGGTGTCTGATGCCACCCTGCGCAACTGAGAATCAATTCTTTTCACCTCTTAAACAAGACAAATACCTCCTCCCTCCCTGTAGATGTGATCTCTCCATATCTATTTCATCATGTACGCCTGGATGCCGTGCAGCATCCAAACGCCACCCCCCCCCAATCCCCCCCCCAATCCGTAAAGCACTAACGACCTAATCAAGCAATCAAGGAGCAAGAAGATTGCAGTGTGACCCGGGCCATCCATCTGCCAAGGAGCTTTTTAATTTCATTTCCATTATACCTCCTTCTGGAAAATAAATAAATAAATACGTTCCGCCCCTAAACAAAATCAACACCCAATTTTATCATCGAGTGTAATTAGTTAAATCAGATGAGCCTGTGCTTGTCCCTTGGGAGCCAGGCTGGAGACGATGAGTTAAAATGAAATGATAACTACATTGAATTAATTAGCATGGGTCAATGGCCAAGCTCCCCCGAGCCCCGCTAGTTTAATTTCCCGTGATATTTGAGCGCCTGTCGACCATCGATTGGGCTTGAAATTAACTTATTTTTCAATCAGCCTTCGCTTGCCCCTGGGGTCGCTTCTCTTCCAGCCTTCCTCTGCTTTCCTTTGAATGCCAGAGAAGCAATTTTTCATCAAAAAACCCATCTCTTGTATGAGATAAGGGCTATCATCAGAATTACTAAAAAAGCCTTCAAAATGATTTTGATAATTTTTAATTTAATGTCTATCTCCTGCTGCAACCCTCCCCTACAGCCCTCCCCCTCGTCGGCTGTGCACAGACACACTTGTACATATGCGCCACCAGTGATGGCTATTAAACACCTCACACCTTGGCTGCGAAAATCAATTAACTGCCTCTTAAAGGCATGGATTGCCACCAGCATTAGTAGCAAGATCCCGAGGCCAGAGGCTGCGCTCGTGGCTTACTGGCCCTGTGGTGGGAGCTTTCAAGTGTGATGTAAGCATTTTGTTTATTAGCTAGCAGTGCGTGTGTTCCATACATTTAAATCCCCCCACTCCCCCCCCTAATAAAAATCTGCCTGTCTGCCTTGTGCAGCGTGCAGTCCTTTGCTTAGACATATGTGCCAGTCAGGATGAACTGATTAAAGAAGGAATATGCAGTTGCAAATGAAAGTCATGTAACATTCTCAAACACACTTAATGCAGTTTGATGCCATGGGGGTCCTGGGCCTGCCCTGGCAGCACTGGTACCAACTCTGGACAAGGCAATAGTCCACAACAGGGCCAACTTGAAGCAGGCAATGAACCCAACCGAGACATCCTTCAGATGTGGGAGAGAACATGCTGCATCTGGAGGACGCCACAACAGGCTGGGAGAGCATGCGGATTACACACAGAAAACTACAAACTACGAGGTTCAAAGTCAGGAAACAGGAGGGCAGCATTCTTCACTATTTCACTGTGCTCCTGCAACTGAAATTCACTTGAGATAAACCTAAAGTTAAACAGGCTTGTCAGAAATTCAAGACGTGAAATGGCCTCCAGGCGCTAATTTTTTCCATTGTAAATGTTACTTTCTACATTATAGTATGCCATTGCTGGTACTATAAAAGGGTGGTATGTTCTATCAAATGGACACCTTTTTTCTTTTATAATCAATTTTAGGTATTTCAGATTTAAAATGAAAATCAATAGACACAAGGAGCAACTTTTATTCATTTTTTGATGATTTTTTCTTATCCTAAATACTACATTAATGTGTGGGAGCCTAATCACAGTATTTAAAATCATTAAAGGCATTGATAAAGTAGATCCAGCAGAATTCTTTTGGCTTAAGGGCGAATCACATACTTGAGGACATCAGTGGAAATTAGGAAAACTCAAAGAGTTGTGGGACTCTGAAACAAACTACTGATACATGGAGTTGAGGCAGAAACCTTGACAACCTTTAAGAAGGATCTGGATGAGACATTGGGACAGCTTAGCTATCCATCCATCCATTATCCAACCCGCTGAATCCGAACACAGGGTCACGGGGGTCCGCTGGAGCCAATCCCAGCCAACACAGGGCACAAGGCAGGAACCAATCCCGGGCAGGGTGCCAACCCACTGCAGGACACACACAAAAACACCCACACACCAAGCACACACGAGGGCCAATTTAGAATTGTCAATCCACCTAACCTGCATGTCATTGGACTGTGGGAGGAAACCGGAGCGCCCGGAGGAAACCCACGCTGACACGGGGAGAACATGCAAACTCCACGCAGGGAGGAACCGGGAAGCGAACCCAGGTCCCCAGGTCTCCCAACTGCGAGGCAACAGCGCTACCCACTGCACCACTGTGCCACCCCAGCTTAGCTATTAGCTACACAAACGAGCTTGATGGACTGAATGGTCTCCTCTCATTTGTTAAACTTCTTTATGTTTGTATGTTCTAATGGCGTTGTACAATAAGTGTAAATTATCTATTCTCTCGCACTGAACGTTTTTTGTTCCAGTATGATCTGATTGCTGCGGTGGGTTGGCACCCTGCCCAGGATTGGTTCCCTGCCTTGTGCCCTGTGTTGGCTGGGATTGGCTCCAGCAGACCCCTGTGACGCTGTGTTCAGATTCAGCAGGTTGGAAATTGGATGGATGGATGGATGGATGATCTGATTGTTTCAATCTTTTCTATATAATTTGCTAAAATTAAAATGATTTTATATAGCGGCTTTCGTTGTCAGCACTATCACAAATTATCACAGAGAAGGAAAAAGTAAGAGCAATTCTGTGATGTGAGTTTATCAAAACACCTTAAACATAGTCAACAATAGGACGAAAGATCTTCTTTGTATTGGTGTAAAAAACAATTTGATTAATATTTATGTATATAGTTTATATAATGTAAATGTATTAAACATAAATAGATCTACAGTATATGTAATATTCATAATATGCAGTCATGTGAAATAGTATGTACATCCTCTTTCAGTTAGTTCTACATATCTCACATTCATTTAGTCCTCTCCAAGTTCTAAAATGAGATAAATCTAACATAAACTTATGAACAACACAAAATAAGCTTCATCTTATCATTATTTATATAGCAAATGTGCCCTGAAATCCTGTGATATCAAATTGGATTAAGTGGGCATGAGAATGTAATGTCATTTTAAAAATTAACAGAATGTCCAGCAACCCATCCATTTTCTAAACCACCCAAAGATTATTTGACATAAACACATATTGAAGTGGGCGGCACGGCTGCCTCGCAGTAAGGAGACCCAGGTTCGTGTTTCAGGTCCTCCCTGCGTGAAGTTTATGTGTTCTCCTGCGGCTGCGTAAGGTGCTCTGGTTTCCTCCCACAGTCCAGACATGTAGGTTAGGTGAAATGGCTGTCCTAAATTAGCCCTAGTGTGTGGTTAAGGTGTCGGTGTTCACCCTGTAATAGACTGGCACCCTGTCCAGGGATTGTTCCTGCCTTGCGTCCTATGCTAGCTGGGATAGGCTCCAGAAGACCCCCGCGACCCTGTTCAGGAATAAGAAGGTTAGAGAATGACTGAGTGAAACATTGAAGCTAATTAACTTGAACATCTTATTGAACGTGGTGGTTTATTTGTTTGCATAGCACATTCAATCAAGAAATGCCTAGAAATACAAAATATGGTTTACTATACAACTATTTTAAACATACGAGTTAATTTTTTCTTTAGATTCCTTGGCAATATCCTTTGACTTTTATCATTATAAAAAGGAGATTTAAAGTACTTATTAAAACTATCACTGGAGAGCCTTCATCTTGTCTGTGGCCATTCTAAGTGGTTGCATTTCAAGCACTGAATGTCCCTCATCATACCAAAGAAGATGGACTCCGTCGACTAGTAAATTTTAAAAGGAAGCATCTCATTAGTAGACGCCTTACAACAAAATGAATCAGGAAACCACAAGTTAATCCATGCCAAGCACTAACCGGGCAACCCATGGCTGCTATTTTTTTTCCATACAGTGTCCCAAGAGAGGTCAAGTCCTGTCTTTAATTAGACATCCTTAAAATGTAATGTCTTGTTGCTGTGTGAATAAGCAGTTTGGAAATTGTTGCACAACTTAAAAAAGTAAAACAAGCCCACAGACACTAATGAATGGTGTTCTAGGGCTTGTAATATTTTGCTTGTTTCTTTTTCAACAGTGCTGCGTCACACCATCAAGAACTTGGGTTCAAGTTCATGTCCTGGCCTGACCACTGTCTATGTGGAATTTCACAGTGTCCCCATAAACATTTGGGTTTTCTTTGAATACTACAGTTATTCCCAAAGATGTTTATGTTGGGTTATGTGCGGACTCTCAGTTAGCCTGGTATGAGTGAGCATGCCTGGTGGTGAACTGATGTCCTGTCCAAGGTTGGTTCCTGCCTTACTCGTGATACTGCTTTGGCTCACTGTCACCCTTTGTATGCTTTATAACAAGTAGCCAAATTCAGAAAACCCCAAGTGAGGCACTCCTCTTTGGGATACTTCTCGTTTATGTTCATGTCTGCTATTTTGTAATGGCCACTTTAGTCGAAAATAATGGCTTGGGCTGTGAGAAGCCTTGTATTTGACTAAATACAGCTTGTTGCTCTAAATTTACTTTTGAGGTGGTTTTGAATTTTACAGAAAGGGAGACAAATGGAGGTGGAGGTACCGAAGCAAAAAATGTGAATCACGGTTAGAAGTTGACTCATTGATAAAGACCTATTGGAAAGGAAACAGTACTTTGCCATTAACAGTTAGTGGAAAATGACTAGTAGAGGCTGCACTGCCAATGTTTTCCAGAGGGTGTCACTCTACATCAAAGTTTTCCAAAATGGTTTTACTAGGAAGACCTTTTGATGCCAAGAAAATAATCAGGAGCCCCTAAGCATTGAATTCTAAGGGCACACGTATAGAACAGCATATTTCACCAGAGAGGAGATTAAATTTTCATAAATGCAGGTGCTGAAAATGACTCATGTATTTTACCATTCACCGTGGGGAAAAGCCGCAGATTATTAATTAAGGGCCCTGGAGTTAGGCAAGTAAAATGAAGAGTATCACCATAATTAATAATTAAAGAAAATCCCAAAAATGGCTGTTTATAGGGTCGGATGTGAGCTGTTAGCACAAAGTCTACCCACAGGGCTACCAATCAAAGTTCCAAACATACGTGGACTACACAGCAGTTCTGGGTCTCAGAGTTTCACTTTGTTTCCTCCCAGCCCCCCCACACCTGGGGTCAGTTTCCTGCCTTCTGAATGTGCGACATTTACACATCTCCCTATACCTTTGCATTTTTCTCATAATTGGTCAATCTATTTTGGCCTAGTATGTAAATGTGTGTATAAATGAGTGTGCACATCCAATCCAAGGTTTATTTCTGCATTGCATCTGATGGATCTCCCTGCACTTGACCTTTATTTAACCAGGCTGTTTGAAAAAAAGTAATGACCAAACATACATACACCACAGCATTAAGTGTTTGGTTTTTAAATTTGTAAAGAATGTGACATATAACATTATGACTAGAGAAAAACAATTTATTTCCAAAAAATATATCCACCCATTTTCTAATCCTGCTTATCCAAAGCTGGGTCAGGAGGAAGCTTGAGCCTATCCCAGCAAGCATTAGACACAAAATGGGAACAACATCTGGACAGGACAAACACATATAAACCAGTTCAGGGGCCAATCTAGCAATGACAACCATACGATGGTGAAGTGAACTAAATGTAATGTTTTAGCCGAGAGGTGCACTGCCTCCTTAGGTGCTCACTGGAGACTTTTTGATTATAGGCTTTTATTGTCCATTTATCAACATTAGCCTCTGTGACTTTCTTCTGCTAGGTGTCTTTTTATACAGCAATGATTAAAATTGAAAGAGCAGTGACGTGCATGAAGGTGACTTCGAATTTTGCACTCCATCATCGGTTGCTTCTTGTCTTCTACCTAATGCTGCCAGTATAGCTTCTGGCTTCCCATGACCCCAAAACCTGATTAAATGGGTGGAATACATGATTAGGCAGATGAAGCAGCCTGATTAGAATCAATGTGCCATAGGACCATCAACGCTAAAATGCTAACACATTGCTAAGTTTGGCTGCATTAACATCGTTAGAATACTCTGCTGCTTTCTCATTCATCACTTTAGAACAATGGTCTCCAGGTCAGTACATAATATTTACATGCACTGAATATTCTTTCATAAGTTGCCAGCATTCATTATTCAAGTCATGGTCAGGTAGAGCTGGTGACTATCCCAGTAAGAAGCAGGAGCTGGTCCTGGTTGAAGCATCAGTGCATCATGAGATGTAGACACATGAACCAAGTCACACTCAGCCAGTTTAACATAATCTATGAAATTAACCATGTGAAAATATGGTGAAAGATCCATGTGGATAAAGGGATAATGTACAAACTTTACACACACCTTGACTGGGATGGGAAACAAATCCAGGACCCCAGATGTGTGTCTCTATACTACCCAGAATCACATGCAGATTTTTCATAAATCAAAGTAAAACATTTATGTGAAAGAGTGACACTTGTCTCCTTAATCCCCCTACCCAAGAGCCTCTTCAAAAAGTCAACGTGGAGTTGAGATAGAACTCCCAAAGTCAGTATCCCCTTCCTGGTCACTCCTCACTTTTGCTTTTTCTGCTCAGGTGTGGTTCCAGAACCGGCGTGCCAAGTGGAGAAAGCGTGAAAAGTGCTGGGGACGGAGCAGCGTGATGGCGGAATATGGGCTTTATGGCGCCATGGTGCGACACTCAATTCCCCTTCCAGAATCCATCCTCAAGTCTGCCAAGGATGGCATCATGGAATCCTGTGCTCCATGGCTCCTAGGTAAGTAATGGAATGGCATTTTATTTTACCTCCTTTCACTTCACCTGTGCTTCTTTGCCACCACATTATTCATGCATGTCAACTGTGGCTGGCTGGCTGGCCTACGTGACCTGTGTGAGCAATGCAGGGCCTCCGCAGAGACTGCCATGATTCATTGCCTGGCTGCTATCAGCTAGACACATCTCAGCCCCCCGGCCCTGACGCAGCATATCATTTGGTATAGTGAGAAATCCAGATTCTCTATCTACATTTTGTTCTTGTGATACTGTCTACATTTAAAGAGCCTAATCGTAGTCTATTACAGGACAGCAAGCTCAAGGAGGTATTTCTATTGATCCCAGATCATTATGTAGTCCTGTCACAAGTCTGTCAAAGTGTTTTAGACAATGCCATCTTGACCTCTGATAAGAAAGCGCCTATTAAACGCTATCATAGCTGTATTTCAGAATCAGAATGAAAAGATGTGTGGCGTTGCTTAGCTGGATGCTTGATGGCTTTGAAATGCAGCTGCTCCCCAGTCCCGCAATGTGCATGAATCCTAGAATGCATCATTACAATGATGGAAAAACTTTCATACTTATCATCTGTGACAGAGTTGGGACCTTATGGAGCTCCAAAGATACCAGAATAATAGAATAGTGTAGTTTACCAGTATTATTAGTGACAGTCCCCAAAATGCTTCATTTTGCTGAAGTGTTTTAGAATTTGGTTAGTAAAGCAGAAAAAAAGGCAATTCAAGCTCAAGAGATTAATTAAAAGACTAAGCACAGGTTGACGTCATTGTGCACATGACAAATAGTAGCGATCTCTTAAGTAAGGCAGTTTTAAAAACTAAAAGCCTGAATTTTGCAACTTCAAGAAACACACTACTGTTCGCTGTTGTGCTTCAGAGCCATCCAGCTTCAGCCATAATAACTGAGCCTCGCCAAACTCGGCCGTTGAATTCACCAAACCCGGCTGGATTACAGTTCTTTCCAACCACATGCCTGTCCACATTCCCTACCACAGTAAGTGGCTCCAGAATTATGGAGCTTTAACAGCTGGGAGACTATTCAGCTGCCTTACTTACTCATTTCAGTTTAGCAGCAGGCTCATCTGGAAGGGTTTCATATTTTTATGACCTTTCACAGTTATTGATTTAGAAATTCTCCGGGGAGCACACACTACATTGGCTGTAGGTTCATTATGATGAGGGTCAAATATAATATTTTAGGATAGTCTCAAAATGCTTACACCAGGAGAAATAAAGCATCCGAGTGTATTTATTAATTTCAAAGTATATTTTTTCTACTCCCTAGGGTAAGGTTACTTTACATCTCCATAAATCTGAGATACTCCAGTCTACGTCCCTGTTGCCTGATTCACGGTTAATATATTTTAGAGGCTCAGCGCCTCACCCAGGCTGCTATAGTATATCGTTTGTCTTTTCACACATGAGGCAGTTTAGTGTACTGCTCAACAACTTCCTCCACTTCCAAAATACAGAGGATTCTCTTTAAGTGGCCCTTAAATATTAATTGGGACTGCCAGTCACCCTGATGACGAGTCAGTAAGTGAGAAGTGTATAACTTGATTGACTTGCAAATCTTCTAATCTGAGCCTGATCATTTAAAGCAGAAGTAATGCTTTATTTTGTCCAGGACTTACTAATATACAGACTTCTTCAATTGTACCACCTGAATTACTAAAAAGTGAATCAGGAAAAAAGTGACATAGACTTGGAACACCAGGACTAAAAAGTCAAATGGTTGGTTTCCCCCCTTTACATGAACTGCGTTTGAATATGTTACCACTTACAATAGATGTGTTTCCCTTTCTAATGTGCCTGATAACATGGGTGAAAAAAAAACTCCCAGCATTACAAAGGCACATTCTGCAGCTTACCCTTTTCTTGCTTACTATTTCCAGTTCAAGATGGCTTGCCAATGACCAGACGCTTTTCTAAAACCGAATGCCCACAATTCTTTTTAGGAATGCACAAAAAGTCCATGGAGGCCTTGTCGAACTCCCCAGGCGGGAAAGCTGATCCCCTGCCATCGCTGGCCGTTCACAAGCAAGACGAGAGAGAGGCGGACGACAGGAGGAAAGACTGCAAGTCTCCCATCTCCAAAGAGGAACTGAGAGAGAACAGCATTGCGGCACTCCGGGCCAAAGCGCAGGAGCACAGCGCCAAAGTACTCGGGACTGTTTCTAGTGACGCACCGCCACGCAAGGCAATGGCGCTGGAGGAAACGGAAGAGAAGAGTGGCGATAGCGTCAAGCCGGCGGAGGAAGAGGACGACGCGAAATAGGCGTGTCGTCTGAATGCCAGGAGGCTGGACATTTGGGGAGACTGTTGAGCTTGACAAGCTTTCTTTTTATTGATGTAACGTTTTTTGTATATTTTTTCGATAATATTTCTGCTTGATATTTCTCTGCTCATGAAATGAGTATCTTCGTGGAGGTTGGATACCTTCAAAAAGTAAAATCGGGGGTATATTATCATTTGTTTTTCTTTTAAAGAGCAAAATAGCTGCTAGTTTTTGTTTATGCTGTGCTGCCAGTCACTCCTCGAATGTTTTATTAAAACGCACAAACGCTCCGAAAGCAGCTCACTTCAGAAGGATTACTGACCACCGACAAAGAACAAGTGGAAATGTCCGAGTAGCGAATCACAACAAAAAAAGAGAGCACGAGTGAGTACAGTGACTTAAAAACCGTCATGGGACAGCAATAACAGCAGAGCAAAATTAGTCAAACGAAGACTACTCGAAAATAACTTAACTAGACCATTTCAAAGCAGTGTTGGGGAACGCTACTTTTAAAAGTAACTGAGTGACATTACTGACTACTTACCAAAACACGTCATTAAATATGGCATATTGTAATGCGTTACAAACAGTGCGTTGCTTTTTCTTTTGTATTAAAAATCCTACGCCCATGTAGAACCCGTCCTGAAACTTATCAATAGCAAGTATCTGGATGAAAACTAAACAGATGATACTTTATTTGTAAGTTTCCGTTACACTCTTTTAAATGCTAGTTCTGTAATGGTACTTTACAGGGCCGTGTGGTTCCTTGTTGAACTCTTGCCTGACAAAGAACCATTTAATTTAGGGACTAAAAATATATATATAAAATATTACAAATGATCGGACAAAAGAGAAGTCCTTAATGTATAGTAGGCAGGATACTTACAGATCAAGAAAATCTGAACTTAACTCGAGTTATTGTGTGCAGCGAGAGTCCTTTTAAAATCAGGAACCCATTGTCATTTCACAAAATCTGTTATCTCTTTTTATATTGACCGCTACAGAAAGTTCCTTCGGGGACCTTCATGTGGATGGCTCCTCTGGTAACCAAAAATGGCCTCGCTCTTCAGGGCCGCTTTGGCACCCTGACTTTTACGAGTGTATTGGACTGCATGTGGCACACTCTGTTGATTGGCTGTGTGACTGAGCGGTCCACCACATTTATTTGGGTGATCACTGGCTCCCTGCGATGCTAAACTGGGCCAGTTAAATTTACCCCTCAGCACATGCAGGACTAAATGTATATTTGTAACTTTTGTTCAGTTCAGTTCCCTTTATTGCATGTTTTTAACCTCTTCCTCCCTAGCTTTTACCAGATGGCCAAAGCACATATGTATACAATATTACTGAATAAATGCAATACGTCTGCATAATAACACTCTTTTTTTGTCTGAGGAGCAGGAATAAGCATTAGAAATAATGTATTTTTTAAGGTAATACACGTTTTTACTTCAGGAAAATAAGTATTGTGTTACATGACTTGTTACTTTAAAAAGTAGTCTATGTAATGCACGTTACTTTTAATATGTTGCCCCCCCCCCCCCCCCCCCCCAACAGTGTTTAAAAGTTGCTACATAGAGGAAAAAACACGCTAATAATAACGTAAAAAGTCACTTTTATGGATTTTCAGACCTTGACCACAACGTCCGTACTTCTTGCTCCTATCATGTAGCTCAGGGGATCCCAAGTCCAGCCCTGGTGTACCACTGTGGCTCCAGGCCTTCATTCCCACCAGTTACACAAATCAGTAGGCCACACGTTTGTCTCAACCACCTAATTTTTTTAGCTGGCCTTTTTTCTTTTCTTTTTCTTTATTTAGAAAAGGGCACTAGTATGATATTTGCATTTTGAACAAATTTGGAGATGCGATTTCTTCGTCATAGTTTTAAACACTATGCCGTTAATTATTGTACTTTTTCTTGCTTTTTAAGAGTTTTCATTTTTTATGTTCTGTTTAAGGGTTTTCTTATTAATCAGCTGACAAGTGAATTTTATACACCCAAGTCTGCGCTGCTTATCACTAATCCTGTGTCTGAACAGAATTAAGTGAGTAAACCCCACAGGAAAAGGTGAATTTAAAAGAATATGGTTCACAAAAGTTAACATTTAAAGATATGGCAAAAAAATGCACATTTCTGAATGTTGTTTACATGTAAATATACTAGCACGTATTTCCGAATGCAAAATAAGAGAAGAAAAAGACTAATTAAAGAATTAGATCATTAGAATTTATTCATGAAACTGTTTGGAATGAAAACCCGCAGCCCCAGTGGTACTAGAGGACTGAACTTGAGGAGCCCTGGTGTACCTCATTGTGGGGCAGTGTAGACGAGAGATGTATTAATTTTGGTCACTTGTGTACGCCAGTGATACATTTTGTTGACTTCACATGATCTTTTCTGCTGAGAAAATAGTCCCATTTTGAAGTAAGCTTAGGTTAGGGATCAAACTGTTCCCTTCTGTACATTAAGTAAACGTTGATCACAACATTTATTTGCTTTGTTTTCTTATTCAAGAGGGGGTGCTTACAGCTGTTTCAGCAAAATCTCAAGTTTTCTGAAGCCACATTATCCGTTAAAGAGCCTGTATCAGCAAGCTTGGGATCAACCCTGGGTGAAATCACAGGGCAACAGCACATAACCTCATAGCAGGGAAGTTTAGAGCTGCTTGTTAACCTCACGTACAAATGAAAATAACCCAGAGTGCTGGGAAAACTCTTTAGCAGCCTATAGGAGGTAATTGGGCAGAGACTTCAAGCCAGGAGGTGTGGAGCAGCAGCAGCAATAACTACTGTCCAGATCCTACATAGAAACAAGGACAACTCATATTCTAATTTCCATAGTAATGACATACTGAGCATTTTATGTAAGTTGTTCAAAAATCAGACCCTCACAAAGCACTGAGCGATTTAATATTAATAATATCATTTAAGAATTGCCGTTCAGTTTTAGTGTTGTCACTTTTATACTTCATGTGATGCAGGTGAACTTGTTGTAGTGAGGCAGAGATTGTACGGCTGCCGTTGATTCTGTCTAAATAACTGCAGCATGCAGGCAGCTAATAATGGCAATATTTTGAAGTTATCTTTATTGTTTGAATAATGTCTTTCATTTTATCACTCCTGGAATTCACTCGCAAGTCCTTTTCCTGACAGTGTGTGGGACGCACTGTTTTGTTTCTTTCAGACGGTGTCTAACAAGACATGGATGTGTCTGTTACAAGAGTGGACATCGTTGTGCTACACCTTTAACATTCACGGTGAATAAAGTAAGAGTAACAGTCTTCAGAAAAAGAGTAAGAAAATCCAAATGTTTCACTCAGTCCCCGAGCACTTAGTGTTCATCACTGGAGTCTGCAGAGTCAAACCTGGCACTATTGTGAAAAAAAATCAGTATTATATATTTTTTTTAAAGTGAAATAGTAGCAATGCAGCTATTCTATGTACTTTGGTGTAAATATTGTAAATAAAGTCATTACAAATACTCCTAAAGTGTTTTAAACCAGACCTTCTGTAGCAAAGGATCAAATCAGTCAAGATTTCTGTATGTGAAATAAACAGTGACGTTGTTCTTTAGGCGGTTGCCTTCTATGTTCTTGCTGTTAACACTGGTAAGGAGATTCTCCAGGTCTCTTGGCTTTCTTTTATTCCAGTAAGTAGACACAAGGGCATGAGAGAAGTCCTGTATTTAGGGACACATAGCATGTAGACAGACCTTTGGCCTCAGTTAACTTTAATCCTAACCACTAAAGTTCCTTCTGCTGCGGGACTAAAGATCTGATTGGCTGGAGGTAACAATCTTTGTAAAGAGTGGGTACAGGTCCATGTTAGACTAGCATCTGATCTCAGTAGAATTGGGACCGAGTGCAGAAGCCCCTTCCCATAAAGCAGTTCAATTTTTAGTGGTTGGATTTGACTTTGAGAGGATTCTACAGTATACAGTATTTAAGATGAGCGGTAGGTTAAAAAAAAAAAAGAAAGAATCAGCAGAAAACTGGACATTCAACCACTTGCAGAAACCATCGAAATAAAACATGGCCATAATAAAGATGAGTGAAATAAAGTTATTACAAAGAAGATTGTTGACATGAAGGCTGAAAGAAAATGGCTGAGGGAAAGAGCGTGAAGGGTATGGGAAGAAAATGGCAAAGAAGCAGCCAGAAAGAGAGGGATGACCAGTGAACAAGTGAAGATCTTGGCAAAAGTTAGGAAAACAGTCAACTGGCTCAAGACCCTAACACCATAAGGTACAACGGGAGAAGATCAAAGTACGCGGTTTTGATAAAATGGGCCTTCCTGTGATCTACAGCCAGGCCGAGGCAGCAGCATTTGACAGGTCAGGTGGAGTTGGCAAACACACGACCACATCTTGCCAGTATAGGACAGCAAACACAAACTCTTACTTGCCGCTCTTTTCGTCTGCCACATTGCCCATTTTACAGAGGTAACCTTGTCCAGCTGTCATCATCGAAGGAGATCTGAAAAGTGAACGTCACATGCTGGAAAATGCCAAAGAGGGTAGCCGTCTTACTAGCTCAACTTTAACATGAATATGGTACAAATAGTGTACTGGTCTGATATCAGTGAGCCCATTGCTGCATCTTTATGAATCATTAAAATGTTCTTTGCTTATTCAACCACAGACTGGCCATATAACTGGTTAGTTATTTAAAAAAAAAAACTAAAGTTATACAAAAAGCAGAAAATAATGTGGTCCTGCACGAGTTTAAATGGACTGTTGGAAAGCATTTAGGGATTTTTTACACCATTATGCAAAATACATTTGAGGTTAGGGGTTATTAGTAGAATCATTTTGTATTAAGCATTTGAAGCAGAAAAAAAGCAGAATCGGAGAGATGGAGGGGGAAATATTTAAAATCTTTAAAAAGATAAAGAATCAAGTGAGAGATGAAGTTAATGAAAGGTTACCAAGCATTGTAATCATGATCAATAAGGAATTGAATAAAGAGAAAATGGACATGAACATCCAGAGCATTAATAGTTTCAAGAACATTTAAAGAAAAAAGGAAGCGTTTAAACAATGTGAAAATAGTACCAGATGGACGGACTCCAACCTGAAGTCTACTTACAGTTCTGGAGTTTATTAAAAAACAAACAAAAAAAATGTAAATAATGAAATGTTTGAATAAACAAAATAAAAGACATTGGAATTGTACGAAGTGCAGCAGTCGAGACAACAATTAAAGAGATGAAAAAAGGGTCTGGACAAAAATAAGAGAAGAAGAGATCTTACGAGAGCAAGCAAAGGACAAACAAATTAAGGTAAATTAATACAAAAAGGTCTGACCAGCACAGAAGATTTCGATATCAAATGTTTCACTATATTAAGTATTTAGTTAAGACCGCTAACATCTAATTTCTCGAAAATGTTCCTGCACGGCTTATTTTAACTTTAGACAACATAAAAGTAAGCTTTTTCAGCGAGCCCTAAAGCATACCTTTCATTGTTTAATTAATCACTCCACGGACCACATTGACGAACCTTGTGCTCGCCGTAAGAACACTGAAATGTCTCGAAGTGGAACGCCTCCTACCACAATTGTTGCCGCCCTTTGCCCCACCTTTTGACGCTGATTGATCATTTGATTACATTTTTGTTTTGGCACGACTGAAGCGGAATCGTCTTGAATAGAAATGCAGTACGTTTCCTTCGCTTTTAGTTATATGATACAGCATCTATTGATCTGAAGTAAAGTGCCATTTTAAACTGACACGAACATTGTGTGACGTAGTGGAAAGCAATCAGCCATCTGGTTAATATATGCTTCAAATTTAGCATGAAACCCTGCCAAAATGAAGTGCCCCACGTAGATAACCATTACATTTCAATATTGTTAACGCGTCGGATTGCATTTAATTTTTGTCACGAATAATCTTCCATACTGCAAAATGTGCCTTCTTCTCGGAGTGAAAATGAAATCAGAGTGCAAGCGTTAGTTGGATCTGATTCTACATTTTCAAGCTCAGGGATTTTTCTTTTAAACTGCGGATCCTTTATTTGAACATCTTGTGTACTGTCCTGTGATAAAACGTGCACTGTATCTGTAAAACATTTTCTTTTTTAGTTACAAGACAGGTGCATTATGCCCTTTAAATCAAGAAGCTCCTTTTTGTCGCTGATTCATTCATTCAATTCAACGCCTCTCCCTGCCAGACAAGCTCCGATTCGTCGTCGATTTAACAGATAAATTAAATGAGAGAAATGCTCGAAGTTGCCCAGTACTCTCTGGCACACAGGACCTTGCGGCACTCGTACCTTCTGCTCATCTATTCTCTCGATCTGGAGGAGTACCGGAACTTCATTACCCAGAGTGCACCACGCTACTCGGGCGGCTCGCGCTTCTCCAGTTAAGTTCTTTCTGCGGGTTTTAAATGGGCGCGCGTCTCACTCATCAAGAAGATAAGAAGGTCGGAACCAGAAAGCATAACGCGACTCAAAAATCGAAGTGAGTTAATTTTTCTGAAAAGAGAGTGCTCGTCAAATGAGCAAATGCTGTATTTTTACTTTCACAGCTGTTAGTTCGTTGTCTTGAGGCATAAAGCAGTGGTACAATCACAGGAAAAGTTAATTGCCAATCCAAGCTCCTCATTGTTTTGATAACATGAAACATTAAAGTCCTGAAAGCTAAAACGTGACTAGCGAGTGTTCATTCGGCTACTTCAGAGCTCATTACTGAAGACCTTATTATCTTGACGGAATCGTACACCAAAACTGTAGATCGGAATAACAGGAATTTGTATACCTAATTTAAAGAAACACAAGACGTGAATATTAGCACTATCTCTTAATGCCTTTTATTCAGACACTGTCAATGTATTCTGATTAGACTGATCCCACCTGACACGTATTTCGACGAGAGGACCACCCGTCCTCTGAGCCAATTGAGCTGAGCAGCTCCTGTCCGCTGTCACTTGGCTGTTTGTCACCAGCACACTGCAGGTCCCCGGAAGGTGTTCATGTGTTTCAGTTGTAGGACATTCGAAACAGAACTTGTCATTGCCAGAATAAAACACCAGAATGAAGCAGCATTCTTATAACTTGGAAGAAATAACATGAAAACAAATAGATGCTTAATGGTGTACAGGGCCGGATTTTCCTATAGGCTAACTAGGCTTCAGCCTAGGGCCTCAAGATCAAGAGGGGCCTACATTCAAATTGTTAGCAAAATTTTATTATCTCTCATGTAATTTACAAACTTAAAAATGGAAGGTGAAAGGGCCTCATAAGTGGAATAGCCTAGGGCCTCTTTTCATATAAATCCGGCCCTGATGGTGTACATTTTATTTTTTAAAAAGTCACCATTTTCTGCAGTAGAAATCATTTGAAATGATCGGTTTTTATGTATTATATATCAACAAAGCAATTTGTCCGTGATGGCATGCTTATGTACACATCACTAGCCCTGCAAATGAAAGAACGATATATGCAAAATATTTTTCTTATTCGCGAGAGTGTCACAGATTACTTGCAAAATGTTACGTTAAGACAAAATTAAACACAATTCAAACCTGGACGAGTCGCAGACTGGTCTGACTGAGTCCCTGGGGATGTCACACTACACGACTGTCATTCATTGGCGTGCGGCGCGACTGAAAATAGCTTGAAAGTCGTGTAGTATGGCAGGCCCTTAACACCCCTTACCAACTGAATACCTTTACACTTTCTGGTGGCTCCTTTTCGATTGAAATATATATATATATATATATATATATATATATATATATATATATATATACATATATATATATATATATATATAATCATACATCGTCTGTCTGTCTGTCTGTCTGTCCGCTTTTCATGACAGAACTACTTAACGGATTTAGATCGGGGTTTTTTTTTCTATAATTTGCTTGAAGATTCCGGTTGATTTTGCGACTTCTTTCATTCCGCTAAGAATCATAGTTCGCTTTCAGGACAGAGGCTGCGGGCCGAGGGGAGGGGGAAGCCGGACAGGGCCCTCCTCACTGCCCTTTTTCATTAATATGCGAGGGGAGCCGGGAGCACGGCGTGTATATATATATATATATATATATATATATATATATATATATATATATATATATATATAATATACACACTTTGAATTGAAAGATATGCACAGGTGACATTTACTGACTCGCCTCAAAAAACATCCCGTTAACAGGGAAGAGTAGTCCGTGCTTATCAAGTCACACGTGAGGACGGTGACAATCAGGACGACACTTTACGGGGAATAAACGCAGCGGAACAACGTGCAGGTCAGGCTGCGGAGCAACAACAATGCTTCATTATGCCCAATGATTTGTATTCAAACACTACACACACACAAACACATCTATCTGTCTTTCTATCAATATGGTGCATAATCAAAACGTATATGAAGAAATAACTTTAATACCCTGCTTTATTATTAATGTATACGTATATGGCATATTGTATCCAGATATGATCTGGAAAACAGTGCCCAGTCTGTGAATTATTGACAATACAGTCCTCCTCAGAAGAGGTTCAATAAAGAGTGTATGATCCATATGTTACTAACAAAAATTTGCAGTTTTTTTTATAATCAATAAAAGGACAACCAGAGAAATGGGTAAACATGACACAATGTACAAAGTAAAACTAATACCGGCTTTATTGTTAAGTTTTAACCACAAAATCATTACTCATTTAGGGCCTAAAAAAAGAAAATGAAAAACGCCATAAAATGTTTTGACAGCAGAATAACATTTCGTTAAACGAATCCATTAACTTTAGTAAAAAGTGAATATGCAGTATACTGTAATCCAACACGTTAAGACACAGACACGTGATAATGAAGTTTGCTGTTTGCTTAAACGTTTACAAAGCGCGACTGCAGCTTTTGACCTTCACATTCTGTCCCGGTAAAGTAAGGGCCCCCATTTCCACTCTCGTGTCCAAAGTGCTTCTTACAAACCTCGGGGGCCGAACCTCCTGATGTCCGACTGCTTACAGCTAAACCCGTCACTGCACTTGGATCTCAGAACTGTTGCTGAATTACTTAAAAATGTACTCGAGGGTAAACCACACATTTTTGAGGGGCATACCTCATGTATTCTAAATTCTCAGAATTCTGGACGAAACTTATTAAATTATTTAAATGTACGTGTTTTTATTCCGTTTGCCAGTTCTTGTTATGATGAAACCATAAGGAAATTTAATTTGGGGATAACATCGGCAAGGGTGACATCAACATCGCCCAACACACACTGTTGTGTTTTTACACTTAAACCAACAGTATAATAGTAAGTTAATAAAGAAAGACACAAATACGGCAATTACCAAACTTCCACCATTTTATGTATATAAACAAGTTCCGGCTGTAACGTGCACCTTAATACCAGAGTGCAGGCACATAACACATTCAATGCAATAATTTGAAACATTAAATAGAACTTATATTTAGTATTACATTTTTACATATACATAACACACACACACACACACACACACACACACACACAGACCTGAAGGTGGCGGTGTTGCAGCTGTTATGAAATTCCTATCCCATCATTTACATCAGGGGTCGACAAGTCCGGTCCTGGAGGACCACCGTGGCTGCAGGTTTTCATTCTGACCCTTTTCTTAATGAGTGACCTGTTTTTTACTGCTGATTAACTTCTTTTGAACTAATTTTAATTGAATTGCTCTTGAAGACTCAGGCCCTTCCTTGTTTCTCTTTCCTTCATTAGCAGCCAAACACGTCAATGAGACACAAAATGAACCAAAACAGGACCAGCAGACTGTGACCATCATACAATATCTGAAAATATTGAAAGGTGAAGGTCTCAGAAATGCTGATCTTCTCGGGTCCCCAAAACATTTTAACGGAGCTCTTAGAAAAAAGAGATAATCAACAATGTCGGAAATGTCTGCTAACTCAACGCACCACGAAAGCAACAACAAGCCACGGAATTAAAGAATTGGTTTAATTAACGACAAGAATCGGCACCTCATTGAGCAGCTGGTTGGAGTGAAATGGTTTGGAGTTTGAGGCCCACACTTAGTTGCTCTTCTGTTGGCTCCCTCACTTCACATGTCATTTCTGTTTGGGTACATTTAAGAAAAGAAATGAAGCAATTCAGAGGAACGATGAAGAACTTCAAGAAAGCAAATCTTAAAAAAGCAATTCAATTACAAGGAATTCACAAGAAGTTAATTAGCAGCACAAACAGGGCACTCATTATAAAAAGGGTTAGAATGAAAACCTGCAGCCACGGAGGTCCTCCAGGACCGGACTTGTCGACCCCTGATTTACATGTTAGTCAGTGACCGCAGATGAAATGTGGCGTCCCATCCTGGACTTGTTTCTGCCTTGCGATCCGCGTTGCCGCGATAGATTCAGGATGTCCGCTCTTCTGTACGAATATTCGTGTAAATGTACAGATGGCTAGATAATGGACCCGATGTCTATGCGACTCAAGCCCGCTGCAGGAGAAAAGCCCGATAATTCATTTGCTTTCTGTGAGATGCCAGCCAGAGTTCCCGTCCCAGAAGCTAAGTGGGCAGCGCTGCCTGCTGGAAGAGAACCCGAGTACGGTAACAGAAACGGTCAACAGCGAACACTAACGCCGACATTACGGATAAGGTGGCACACCGAGTGGTTGCCCCGCTCAGGGCTTTGCTTTTGCCCCCCTTCGCTTTTAAGGACCGACCGCTCGCTTCATGCTGGCACAACCAAGCGGAAGTCACCAATAAAGAAAATACAAATTGTCCATCGGAGTGCTTTTTGATGATTAATAAACCCCAACGTCGTGAAGTTTAACGCACAGTTTCTCAGACGTCCTTTCCACCTTCCTCCTTTGACAGAAAGGGAGTCCACTCAGGCGTGAACGGTAACCGCTCCCCGCCCAAATACTAAAAATCACGAAGCTTTGGGTCATTTTTGGCAGCGGCTGGCACCTCCCACTTGTGCTCTGCACTATCTGACCGCTTTGCCATTGAACTTTCTCAGTCTTCTACGTTACTTCTGGCCACCTGACCAAGGCTCGCCGAGCTGTGACCCACAGAGCTGAGACCCCCGAGGCTGGTCATGGCCCTACTCGGCTTTGTGCTGCGTCGCGTCCTCTCCGGCCACACGTCGCCCTTGTGGAAACAGGTGGAGAGATGCCGGATCTCATCCAGCAGATGGTACAACATCTCTGCCTACATGCCGGAGGCGGCAGCCTTCCCGTACGTAGCGGACTACTCGGACCTGTACAAGTACTCCGTGAACCAGGGCGACAGCTTCTGGGGGGCAGTGGGCCGAGAACGGCTCTCGTGGATGAAGCCCTTCCACACCGTGCAGGACTGCGACTTCAGGGAGGGCAAAATCCGCTGGTTTGAAGGAGGGCAGCTGAACGTGGCAGGTATGAGCGGCCCGCGTTTCTTCGATCTGCGCCGGTAGTGAGGGCCAAGGTGGCCACTCGAAAGCTTTGGGGCGCTCGGCTGTGTTCCTGGCCAGAGTTCATACAGACATGGCACGTGTGGGATTTCTCCGGGATTTCCGAAAGACACCCTGACCGGGTGATTGGGAATTGGAGATTAGCGGATGGGTGGCATCCCGTCATGGGCTGGTTTCATCAAGAAAAGAGATGAAACGGATTGTTATGGAGGACTGCAAACTGGTAATAAGTTAACGGACAGGAGCGGGACACGAACCTTACAACGGGGTAAACGCTTTCAACTTCTTGCGCTTCCTCAAATTATAAAGCTCAGTTTCCAGCATTTGGGACTCATGATGTTGGTATGTCCCAAAGGTGGTTAGCTATGCTGTCTCACCTATCACCACCAGTATGTTGGAGGAATGTTGGTAGCTCTAAATTGGCATGGTGCCTCACTGTGCATTGGCATCCCATCCTGGCTTGGTTCTTGTTTTGCTATCAGAAATACAACCATGAGCTAAATTAGGAAGGTTTGATACTAGATGAGTTAATGGAGGTTACCAATAAAGAACACCTAAAATGCAAGGATGGCACTAGAATGGAAATACCAAACACCCAAATACATTCTTAGCAATGTGAAAGAACCACATGGGCCAATACAGGAGTGCACAATAGATAGATAGATAGATAGACAGATAGGAAATACACTATATGAGATAGATAGATAGATAGATAGATAGATAGGAAATACACTATATGAGATAGATAGATAGATAGATAGATAGATAGGAAATACACTATATGAGACAGATAGATAGGAAATACACTATATGAGAGATAGATAGATAGGAAATACACTATATGAGATAGATAGATAGATAGATAGAGAGCAGGCCAACTTAAATAGAGATATACAGCTTCATAAACTGACAAATGGGCCTAACTGGGTAGAAAGTTTGCAAATGTCCACCTCATGACATCTGGGCAGGGGAGCTGCTGTGCTAACGGCAGACAGCAGCCTCACACTGGAAATGCCGCCTCTTATTTTCAGGAGTGTCGCTGAACACAATTTCTTGCCCAGTCCAAGGCATCTTATTTTTTTTACAAATGGTGCTTATTTCGATACCTACAGGTCATCAAGTCATTGGTGCATTTTCCAGCCCCCTTTCCAGCACCTAGCAGCTGTGGTGCCTGGACACGGGTCCAGTACCTGACTGGAGAGCGCCCTGCATGGCATTCTTTTCATGTTTTGATTTTTACTTTCCCTTTAAGTCTTAAGATGTGCTCTCAGACTTACTGGTGACCCCAACTTGTCCTGGTGTGTGTCAGAGTGTGCCCAGTGATGAATTAGACGGCTGCTTTGGCCCACGGCCAGTCTTGTGCCTGTTGAAGCTGGTGGCTGGCGCTGGGCTCCTAGCACACAGCTGGATTTGTGACTCTTGTGCTCCGTGGCCGTCGTTGGAAATTTGGTGAGCAGATCTTAAGTCCTCTTGCCCAACACTTCAAAGTGTCCTTCCTGAAAGTATGGACTATGGAAGTTTGATTGCACTTATGATTGTATGTGCCATGAAGGGCACTATATGAAAAGCTTGACTGTGCATTATGAAAAGTGTAAAATAAAAAGATCTTTCATTATAATATTATGTTATAAAGGGTGCTATTTAAAAAAAAAAAGACCAGGTGAATATTATGATAGCAAGCACTAAGTAAGGTGCTACAGAAAAAGCTTGATTTTATATTCTAATAGTATGCACTAGGACAGGCACTATACTGTATAAAAAGAAACTGTGTGTTATGATAGTATGTGCTATGAATAACACTATATAAAATGTATTTGTGAACTATTTTAATATACACTATGAAAGGTGTTTTAAAGAGGATTGCTTTTTGGTTTCCAGTGATGTGTAGTATCCATCCATCCATTATCCAACCCGCTATATCCTAACACAGGGTCACGGGGGTCTGCTGGAGCCAATCCCAGACAACACAGGGCACAAGGCAGGAAACAAACCCCGGGCAGGGCGCCAGCCCACAGCAGATGTGTAGCATGAAGGGTGCTATATAAAACATTAGGAGATTATACATTCTCAAAGGTCCTATATAAAAAGCTAGATTGTGCACTGTCATAGCATATGCTAAAAAGGACGTTAAATTAAAAGGTTTATTGTGCATTATGATGGTACGAGTATGCACTCTGAAAACGAATATATACAAAATACTTAATTTTTCATTATGATAGCATGTGTTATGAAGAGTGCTGCAAAAAAAAAAAATATAAAAAATGTGCCGTGTGAAGCATTGTTAAAAAAGCTTGATTGTACATTCTGATAATATGCCTCATGAAAAGGCACTATATAAAATAACATATGCATTGTGTCTATAAAAAGCTTAATTGTGCAATATTTTAATAGGCACTGTGAAATGTCTTTTATTAAAAGGTTTGTTTTACATTACAATAGTGTGCACTATGAAAGGTGCTATATAAGAAAATAAGCTGTGTATTGTGATAGTAGAGTATGTCCGCCACTATATAACAAGTTGATTGTGCACTTTTGTAATACGCACTGAGTTATGGCATATAAAAGCCTGATGTTCATTTACAAGTGAAGGACGCTATATAAAACGCTCAAATGCGCATTTTGATAATATGCTTTCTGAAAGGCACTATATAAAATGCTGAATTATGTATTGTAATAGCATTTTCTGTCTGTTACTGTATAAAATCTGGATTGTGCCCTATTATGTACTGTTAAAGTAACTACTGTATATGAAATGAATGAATCTGCACTACAATAAGAGTGCACTATGGAGAGCGTTTATTGTTTATTATGGTATGTATGTGAAAAGCTCAATTGCACATTAGGATGGTATTTACTATGAAAGTCTCTCTCTATAACGCTCAACTGTGCATTGTTATAGCGTGGTCTATGAAAGGCACTATATAAGAAGGGCTGATTGGGTATTTTGCGAAGGAGGCTCCTTTTCATAATGGCGGCTCCATGGCGAGTGCTCGTCCGTGAAGGACTCGGGCTGCTTTACCTTTTGCCTACATGACTCTCTCACAGCAGGTCACTGCTCTCCAAACTGAATAAACAGCTCGAGCGAGGAAAGGTGAGTTTTGTGCCAAAGTGCCTCATGTGGTCAGAGTCTGTCTGCTGGGTGCCCACCTAACCGGCAGCCCCTGTGAGGAAGATCCACAGCAGTGTCTTCATCACTGAAACAGGAAAATAAGCTTTAGCATCGGCCAATACTGTACATAGTGCCCTAAAACAGCCATAGAATGGCACCTGTGCTAGTCTCTGCTCTATGGGTTAGCTGGACTGGCAACTCTATATTGGTACTGAGTGAGTGAATATGCCCTTGGTTAGGGTGGTACCCATCCAGGGAGGGCTCCTCTTTGCACCCAAAGGCCCTGGGATTGCTTCTTGATCCCTGTTACCCTGCACTGAAGACAGTGACTTTAAAAAATGAATGAATGCCTCCTTAGGAGTGACCAGAGGTGTGTGGGTGTAAGTGTACCCCCTGATGGACTGGCACTCTATACCAGACTGGTTCTTGCTGTGCACAAAACACTGATGGGGCACCAACTCAGAGGCCCTGAAATAGACAATGCTGGTATAAATGATGAGTGGATGTTATTGGCTAAGAAGCTTTTTAAAACAGAAACTTCCAGCGTCAGCTCCACGTGACTGTCCTGGTGATGCCTGTCACTGGAGTCACTGGCTTCCAGGTCTGATTGTCCAGGGCCCTTCACCCTGAGAAGCCATTCTTCTTGTTCTCTTTATAGCTCTTGAGGGTTGACTCGGTCACTTATGTTGCCACCTTCCTCACTCGGAGGCTGCACCTTCTCGTTATGACTATCCTGACTGGTCACATAATTGTTTTCTTGTCCACCAAGATGCTGAATGCCATCTTCATAGCTTTTTGTCCCAGTGCCAGCCACTCATCTAAAGACTTCACATACCCCAACACACACCCTCAGGATCCTTGGACCACTTTGGCGTATATTTGTCAGTTTGTGCACCCATTGAAATTCATTGACTGACCCAATGATGCACTTTTGGGAGGTCTGCTTGGCTGACATGTGCCAATTGGTCCATGCCACAGCTTTAATGGCATTGATTGGTCTGCACTGAAGGTCTTCATGGAGCTTACATGAACTCCCAGTAGGTGTTCCAGATGTGCAGGTTTGACTGACTGGTATGGGTGAGGGTGGGTGTGCTCTACGTTGAATTAATGCCCTTTCCAGGGTTGGTCACTGCTTGGCATGCAATGCAGGTAAGATCAACTCTGGCTCCAGTGACCACACAAGGGTAGGCAGGAAAAAATGAGCAGCCAAACAAAGGAGGGGTGCCACAATGGACATGGGCTCAATTCCAAGCCTGGTCACTATACGTTTGGAGTTTTATTCTCCCTTTTGATATTCTGAGTTGCTTGATTGTTGATTCTAAATTGTGAAAATGAATGAGCCACATGATGGATTGGTACCTCATTCACAGCTGGCTCTTGCTCTGTACCCAATGGAGCTCCCCAGGTCTGATCTGGCTTAGAAATTGAATGGATGACTCACTAGGAGTGAGCTAGGGGAGTGGGGAGTGGGACCTGCAATGGAGTGGCACCTCATTCTGGACTGGTGTGAGCCTTGTGTCCACATTGCAGGGCCATGGGTTCCGAAAATGGGGTGTTTCTCTGCAGTTTGAGGGTGCAGAATGGGCATCACAATTCAGAATACCAGTCTTATCTTCTCTCTCTCTCTACCTGTACCAGTGAACTGTTTGGACCGCCACATCCACACCTGCCCTGACCGTGTGGCTTTGATCTGGGAGAGAGACGAGCCTGGCACCGAAGTGAAAATCACCTACAGGTGAGCTGCCTCCCTCATGAAGCCTCTCATACAGTGATGTCCACTACTGATGCTTGAGGTCCAGCCTAGTGACAGTAGCCACTGGGATGAGCCTGGGAGGCCACAACTAGCTTAGAATGCTAATAGAATGTTGGCTTATATAGCAGCCTGATGTCTAGAATACAAGTCAAGGGTGGTTGTGCTCAGGTTGAGTAACACACGGGTGAGGCCTCGTCTGGAGGATTGTGAACAGTTTTGGTCTCCATATTACGAAAGCACATAGCAGTGCTAGAAAAATTCAGACGAGAGTGACTAGGCCGATTCTGCGACTGAGCGGTCCGTGCTGCGAGGAGAGACTGAAGGAATTTAAACCTTTTCAGTTTAAGCAAACAGAGATTAAGAGTGGACATGATTGAAGTGTTTAAAATTATGAAAGGAATTAATGCAGCGGTTACTTTAAAATAAACTCAACAACAAGAACACGGGCACACAATTAGACACTTGTTAAGGGCAGATTTCGCTTAAATGCTACAATCCATAGACACATGGAATAAATTACCAAGTACTGTAGTGTGGTGTCGAGTAGGACTTTAGGGACCTTCACAATCCATTTGATGATATTTTAGAGAATGAATAGGATGGACAAGCTTGTTTGGATGAATGGCCCGTTCCCATAACAATTGTCCTAATCTTCTACTTGGGTGTCCCAAGAGGGCTTGTGTCCAGCGATCGCTTACTTGTTGGCGATGAGGACAGTGAGTTACTGACAGGGTCCAGGCAACTGGTATCTGGATGGTCACTGAGTAAGGGATGCTGACTATGGATGCTACAAAGAAGGCCAGTAGCAAGAAATTAAGAAAAATGCATAAAGTTGCACCTAAGAAATTAGCAAATTATTATCAATATGGTTGGTCAGCCTAGCCCTGAAGGGTAGCTGAGGAAATAAACAGTAGGAGCATGTTGCACTGCTGAAGTAGTCAGACACATTATCAGAGAGGATGAAATTGGACACATGGCTTCCATCCACTACCTCACATAAGAGTCTTCACTCAGCCTCACGTCCAACTAAAAGCTCACCGTTAAGTTCACTTGACCTTAAAGACACCCAACAGCATACAGCACAATTCTCTCACAGATTCATATATAGCTGATGAAGACCTCCTTCGATTAGCCAGCAATGGACACACAACTAATGGGTGAGCAAGTGAGATGGCAGCACTGAGGCTCAGACACAAGCTGGATTTAGAGATTTCACAAGATGCATTTCAAGAAATCTTAAAATGAATTACAGATTCTGAAATATGTCTGCTCCAAAATATCTGATATGCATTTTGAGATATCTGACTGTGGACCAAAGAGTTGTCCTCAATAACTGCAGCTATTATCAGGGTTTCCACAATTTTTCAGGGAATGGGAGCACATCAGCTAAGCTGTGAGTGTTTACAATGAATTCAAATCAACTTCTGTCTTTCAATACACTCTGGTTTATCATGGCGCCTGAGAAAGGTGGCGTGCTGCATGTTAGTCAGACACAGAAATACGAATTTCACCTTACTCTACTGCTATTGGTACTTAGGAAGACTCTGTGCATGTTTTGAAATACCTGACATGAATCTGAGCTATCTGGAATTGCACAGGAAGATATTTTAAGATATCTGGAAATGCACGTCGTGGGTCTCAAAATGGTTTGGATGCTATTTTAAGGTATCTCAAAAAGTAGTCAAGATATTTTGAAATGCATTACAGATATCTTCACAGTGACTCACGTTTGAGATAGCTATCCTACATTTTCAGAAATTTCAGGTTCATTTCCTGAACTCCATTTTGGATATCTGATAATGTATTTTAAGATGTTGTAACAGCACTGATGAGTTGCATCAGCCTGGGGATGGCATAAGCGATGAGTCACCAACAATATGAGCTGGCATTCCATCATGTAAAGCAGCAGCTTCAGTGCCAGCGATAGGGGAGCCTGTAAAAACGATAAGCCTGCCACAGTCGCATCCCAGCTGGCCTAGTGAGCCAACCTTCTAAGCTTACCTAAAACAGCGATGGAAATGGCAAGAATCCATTGGGTTGGCACAGGCAAGCACTGGCACAGCTCTGCAGTATCTAAAATTTGATTTCAAGATATCAGATTATCATTTTCAAATTTCTAACATACAATCAAAGATATCTCAAATGTGTTCCTGGGCACCTCAAAACAGCTTCCTTTCCATTTTCTGCGATCTGTAATATTTTTCCAGTTATGTCAAATAATTCTCTGCAAACTTCAGTTGATCTCAAATGCATTTCTAGATCTAGACAGAACGTTCCATTGAAGGAAGTTATTTCACATTGCATACACCGAGGTTTGAGATATAACAGTTGGGTATTACGAGATATGTGAAATTCTTTTAAAAATACACTCCTAAGATATCCGGAACGTCATTTTGAGGCGTCTCTAAAAGTTAATTTGGCTTGCCATACAAGTCTACTGATTCAGAAATTCTGGTGCCAGTCACTATCACTGAAGTCCTCGAAGATGATGAGCTCCTTTGTCCTGGTGGCCCTTTCAGCCACCAACTTAAACAGTCTCCTGACTTGGCACTTACTGCCATCGTTAAGCTCAGAAACACTCGAGCTCTCTGGGTGTCAGAAATGCAGACACCTTCTACCGCAACGTCAAAGGATTTCAATAATCGATCAGTAAAGTGAATGCAGTTCAAAACCCAGCAGAAGTTGGAATAGGTGGAAAATGTATTGTGTGACCAGGGTCTTCAGAGGGAGTCTTATCTCTAAAGAAGGCTGGCAGGCATCTCTGCCATGTCCACCTCTTTAAGGCAAAGTCTTCACTTTGGTTTTTTTTTTTTTCTTTTGCCCACAGTCAGCTGCTGGAACAGACATGCCGTCTAGCAAATGTCCTCAAACGGCATGGCGTAGTGAAAGGAGACCGTGTCACCATCTACATGCCCCCTTGCCCACAGGCGGTGATGGCCATGCTGGCATGTGCCCGGATCGGGGCTGTTCACACCCTGGTGTTTGCAGGATTCAGTGCTGACGCGCTTGCTGACAGAATAAGGGATGGTAAGACTTGACATCGTCTGTGGATATTATAATGAAGGAGGAAGCTTCACTTCTAGGGGTTTGAACTCCCCATTCCTCCAGTGCTCTTCCCATAACACTCAACACCTCAGGGTCGCAGAGAGCTTGATGGTCCAGGTAGTGCCATTTAGCGATTCCAAAGTGATCCCTGTGCGTGTGTGGGCATGGGCCCCGCAATGGACTGATGCCAGGACAGACTCCACAACACCCACTACTGATGTTATATGACTACAATGGATCATGTTAGACCTATTAAGGAATCACAGAATATTTATTCCAAATATGTATAGTACACATATATTGAAATTAGATACGTATTTATAAATATATAAAAACCAATGACTATTAGTACTGAAAATAATGAATCCACAGGGATAATATGGATATCTGGTTAATATCCAGAATCACCATGAACGATCTGATTAATTTTTGGAAAAAGATATTGATAAGTAATGAAGTGATAAGAAAGTAAATCTGTACTCCCATTAGCAAATAATTTCTCAAATGTTAATCAATCGTAAACAAAAGCTTATTATTAACAAATTAATAAAACCTGGATCAGATAATGATCCACCTTAATAAGAGCATAAGTGTCAGTGTGTTCATCTGGTTGTCATGTCTCTGTCATTCCGAATGATGGCACATCACAAACATGTTTAGTAATAAAATTCATTGTATATGTTCTTCCAATAGATGGCACATCACAAACATTAACACTTCTTGTTTTACAAATCCCATACCAAATGGCATATGCATTAAATGCTGCACTTCAAATGTTAACTCTGAGGTGTACGCTGCTTAGTTAGTTTTCAACCCGTCTTTGACACAGCAAGTTCTTCATTAAAAGGGACGGGGCTGCAGTACAGATAGTCTGCCATTATGAAACTCAGGGATTAACAGTAACCACAAGAAGCACTGCAGGGGAAACAAATCAAAAGATTTACCTAATAACATGGCTAATGAAGCAAATGGTCAAGAAATCCAGGAGACCATGGCACAGATGCGACTTACCAAAAATGTCAAGCCACATAAATTGATGTTCAGAAATCTGGAATCACATAGCAAGAAATAACAAAGAGTGGGTACCCGTATGACCAATCCCAACTTAGGTATGAGTAATTTATTATAAGTTTTTCGGCTTTTAGGAATGTAATCATTGCCATGATGATACATTATTGTAATGCATTAAACATTTACCTTATTTAGCCTAACATTAAGCACCACGTTTCTCAAGAAACAGCAAAGAAAGGAGTGGATAGTGTGAATAAAGACCAGAGGCACTCAACAAAAGCCACCATTTCTGCTTAAGAAACTTGTGGTGTGTTTTATTAAATAATCTACAGTTAATGTAGATTTAATATGGCAGATATTTTTCAGTGATTTGTTTTAATTTTGAAGCACAGTTTGTTGTGCACATTCATTTTCAACTGAACGCTGTATAAAGCATTTTTACACTTTGATCTGATTGAGTTGCTAAAGGCTTCATGTTAACCCTCTTCACTTAAGGTTTACTATCATTGTTTTTTCAATGTTTTATGTAATTATCAGTGTTATAAATATTTTATACTTTTTTTTGTCTTTTATTGAATTTATTAAAAGCATGTAATGTTCCATGCAATCAAGTCAAACTTAACAAAACTACATTCAGTTCAACTCCCACCCATGAGAAAGAGAGGAAGGCCGACAGCCAGAGAAAAACGTTAAGAGTAGTAAAGAGGGAAAGAAGTCCTTCACCTCAATATAAATGCTTATTTCAAAATGTTATTGACTAGATCCCACCAGGTTTTAAAAACATTTAGAACAAATCCTCTAAGTGAGAATTTGAATTTTTCCAGTTTCAAATATATAACATCAGTTACCCACTGACTTAAAAGAGGAGAGTTAGGATTCTTATAGTTGAGCAAAATAAGTCTGTGTGCTAATACTGTAGCAAAGGCAATTACAGTTTGTTTGTCCTTCTCCACTTTAACCCCATCTGGGTGTCCACCAAACACAACTGTTAGTGGATTAGGAGCGACTGTGACAACAAGGCTGTCTGATATGCATTGAAAAAATTTTGTCCAGAATGATGTGAATTTGCTGCACACTCAAAACATGTGGCATAGCGAGGATTGAGCTCAATTGCAATGTTCACAGGTTGGATCTTGTCCTAAGAACATTTTGTACAAATTTAAACAAGACAGATGTACTAGATAAAAGATTTTAAGTTGAATAATTGTATGCTTTGCGCATATGGAGATTTGAGTGAATTCTGTGCATGGCTGCCTTCCATTCCTTTTCTGAAATGTTGAGCGAGAGATCCTTTTCTGGGATCTTTAAAAGGAAGGTTTTTATATATTATAGAAATGCTGTCTGATTCTTCAAGACTGATCAATATCTCTTCTGGAATATAAATAGGTGGGAGATGAGGAAAACTGGGCAGATTTAATTTAGTAAAGTTTCTAATTTGGAGATAGTGGAAAAATTGTGTTGATGGGAAGCTAAATTTGGATTGTAATTTTTTGTAGGATGTTTTGGTCTCCAGGCTACAAAAAGGACATAGCAGCACTAGAAAAGGTCCAGAGAAGAGCGACTAGACTGATTCCAGGGCTACAGGGGTTGAATTATGAGGAAAGATTAATAGAGCTGAGCCTTTACAGTTTAAGCAAAAGAAGATTAAGAGGTGACATGATTGAAGTGTTTAAAATTATGAAGGGAATTAGTACAGTGGATCGAGACAGTTATTTTAAAATGAGTTCATCAAGAACATAGGGACACAGCTGGAAACATGTTAAGGGTAAATTTCGCACAAAAATTAGGCAGTTTTTCTTTACTCAAAGAACGATAGACACTTGGAATAAGCTACCAAGTAGTGTGGTAGACAGTAAGACACTGGGGACTTTCAAAACTCGACTTGATGTTTTTTTGGAAGAAATAAGTGGATAGGACTGGCGAGCTTTGTTGGGCTGAATGGCCTGTTCTCATCTAGAGTGTTCAAATGTTCTAATAAAACACTATTTATAAACAAATCTCAAAATGATTTATTCCCATACATTTTCCAAATATTAAAAACTTTCTGAGTTTGGAAAAATGTGGTTATCATGTAGAGGTGTCACAGATAAAATATTCTCTGGAACATTGGTTCCATATTCAGAGTGATGGAGGACAATTGGGTTGTTAGATTATTGACAATATCTTGTATTTACTGGTGTACAAAGCAAGGAATATAAAGAAGTACTACAGGATTTCATTTCTATTGTAGACCAAGCTAGTGTGTGTGTTCATCTATTTGTGTCAATGTCCAGGTTTTAATAGCTTGTATATTTGCCACCTGGAAATAAAATTGAAAATTAGGTAGAGCCATGCAACCTTCAGATTTGGGTCAGTGTAGGATTGCCCTTTGGATGCATGGATATTTCAAATAAATTAAGTTATGTTTGAATCTAATTTTTTAAAAATGATTTGTTAATGTATAGAGAGGATATTCATATAGATAGTGTTAATTTTCCCTGATAAAGTAAGATGGAGGGTAGACCATCTATGCACATCTTGTTGAAGTTTTTCCAAGCAGACAGCAAACTTTTGTTGAAAATGAGCTTTATATTTACTTGTGATGTTTACTAGGTATTTAAACTGATCTGTAATGATAAAAGGGAAGGTGTCCAAACTAATTTTGTTTTCTAGAAAATTCACTGGAAAAAAAATCACAGTTTTGTTCAAATTAATTTTGAGTCCAGATATTTTTTGAAATTTTACTAGTACAGTTAGGGCTGCAGGTGCAGAATTTTGTGGGTCTGATATATACAGTACCGTATCAGCTGCATATAGTAATAGTTTCTGTTCAAGTCCTTCTTTGAAAATCCCATTTATCTCTGATGCATTTCAAAAGAGAAGAGCCAATGGCTCAATGGCGATTGCAAATAGCAGTGGTGACAAGGAGCATCCTTGTCTAGTACCACATTCTAGTTTGAAGTACTGTAGTGTGAAATAATGTTGTTAATGCAAACTGAAGCTTCTGGACTGGTTTACAGTAGTTTGATCCATGCACAAATGTTTGGGCCAAACCCAATTTATGCAATGTGGAGAATAGGTAGTCCCATTCAACCATATCAAATACTTTTTCTGCATCCAAAGATAATAAGATCTCTGGACTGTTAGACTTTATGGATGAATGTATTACATTAAATAGGCATCAAAGATTGGAGATTAAGTGTCTACCTTTAATAAATACAGTTTGGTCTTGTGATATTACTGAAGGAAACACTTTCTCAATCCTTCTAGCTAGAACTTCAGAGAGTATCTTAACATCATTATTCAGAAGTGAGACTGGTCTGTATGATGCACATTGTAATAAGTCCTTATTTTTCTTAGGAAAAACGGTAATTAATGGTTGGCGAAAAGTTGGAGGTAGAGTTTTATTGTCTCTGGCTTCTATAAATGTTGATAATAAAAGGGGAGCTAACTTAATTGAATTTTTTTAATAAATTCCTGCAGGGTAGCCATCGGGACCTGGTGTTTTCCTGCTCTGAAGTGAGTGTATAGCATTACTAATTCTGATAGTGTCAGAGGTTTATCAGATTCCGCTGCACTGAGAGTATCTAGCTGTGGTATCCGTAATGTATCAAAAAATGCATTAGATTGTGTCTTGTATTCTTTAAATTGAGTAGAATATAAGGACTTAGAGTAGTCTCTAAATGTGTGCATTATATTTTTATGGTCAATGATTTTAATCTCAATCTGTGTTGGTGATTAATGATATTGCATTGCAAACTTCCTGCTTGTGGATTTGTTGAGCTAAGATCTTTTTAGCCTTTTCTCCGTGTTCAAAGTAATGATGTTGCGATTAAAAAATTAGCTTTTGTTGTCAAAAGTTTGTGCTCTGATTGCAAAGCATGTCTTTTACTAAAATGTGCCTCATTTGGAGGTCTGGTGTATTCTTGATCTATTCTGGTAATTTCACTGATTAACTTTGACGCCTTCTTGGTTTCCGATTTATTTTTGTTGAGGTGATATGAGATAATCTGTCCTGTTAAAAGTGCCTTCGGTGTTTCCCAGAGTATTCCTGCAGAGACCTCTGAGAATGCATTTGTCTCTAAAAAAGAATCAATCAATTTTCTTGGATATAAATTCTGTACTGTTCTAGTTAGCTAATAACAGGGAGTAAAGATGCCCATTGCAAGATGAGTATATGGGGCACAATGATTTGAGGTCCATGATCAGTGGGGCATGGTCAGAGATAGTAATAGCGTTGTAAGACTTGCAAGACTTGATTATGGGCAAGAAATTGTTATCTATAAAGAAGTAATCAATTCTTGAGTAGCAATGATGTACTGATGAGAAGAAGGAATATGACCTTAGGTATGGATTTAGAAATCTCCTTGGGTCTAATAAGTTTTGATCAATTAAAAATTGTGTGATTATTTTTGCAGTGTTAGATATTATTGCTCCTGTGGTTTGATATATATAACGTATGATAGTAAAATCCTAATACAATAAACCAAGTGTGTGATGTTAAATAGCCCCATTTGGGGAAAAAATGTATACATTTTATATATATATATATATATATATATATATATATATATATATATATACAGTGGGTACGGAAAGTATTCAGACCCCCTTCAATTTTTCACTCTTTGTCATATTGCAACCATTTGCTAAAATCATTTAAATTAATTTTTTCCCTCATTAATGTACACACAGCACCCCATATTGACAGACAAAAAAAAGAATGTTTGAAATTGTTGCAGATTTATTAAAAAAGAAAAACTGAAATATCACGTGGTCCTAAGTATTCAGACCCGTTGCTCAGTATTTAGTAGAAGCACCCTTTTGAGCTAATACAGCCATGAGTCTTCTTGGGAAAGATGCAACAAGTTTTTCACACCTGGATTTGGGGATCCTCTGCCATTCCTCCTTGCAGATCCTCTCCAGTTCTGTCAGGTTGGATGGTAAACGTTGGTGGACAGCCATTTTTAGGTCTCTCCAGAGATGCTCAATTGGGTTTAAGTCAGGGCTCTGGCTGGGCCATTCAAGAACAGTCACAGAGTTGTTGTGAAGCCACTCCTTCGTTATTTTAGCTGTGTGCTTAGGGTCATTGTCTTGTTGGAAGGTAAACCTTCGGCCCAGTCTGAGGTCCTTAGCACTCTGGAGAAGGTTTTTGTCCAGGATATCACTGTACTTGGCCGCATTCATCTTTCCCTCGATTGCAACCAGTCGTCCTGTCCCTGCAGCTGAAAAACACCCCCACAGCATGATGCTGCCACCGCCACGCTTCACTGTGGGGACTGTATTGGACAAGTGATGAGCAGTGCCTGGTTGTCTCCACACATACCTCAGTGCAAGACACATGACAGCCCGCATGGAGTTTGCTAAAAGACACCTGAAGGACTCTGAGATGGTGAGAAATAAGATTCTCTGGTCTGATGAGACCAAGATAGAACTTTTTGGCCTTAATTCTAAGCGGTATGTGTGGAGACAACCAGGCACTGCTCATCACTTGTCCAATATAGTCCCCACAGTGAAGCATGGCGGTGGCAGCATCATGCTGTGAGGGTGTTTTTCAGCTGCAGGGACAGGACAACTGGTTGCAATCAAGGGAAAGATGAATGCGGCCAAGTACAGGGATATCCTGGACAAAAACCTTCTCCAGAGTGCTAAGGACCTCAGACTGGGCCGAAGGTTTACCTTCCAACAAGACAATGACCCTAAGCACACAGCTAAAATAACGAAGGAGTGGCTTCACAACAACTCTGTGATTGTTCTTGAATGGCCCAGCCAGAGCCCTGACTTAAACCCAATTGAGCATCTCTGAAGAGACCTAAAAATGGCTGTCCACCAACATTTACCATCCAACCTGACAGAACTGGAGAGGATCTGCAAGGAGGAATGGCAGAGGATCCCCAAATCCAGGTGTGAAAAACTTGTTGCATCTTTCCCAAGAAGACTCATGGCTGTATTAGCTCAAAAGGGTGCTTCTACTAAATACTGAGCAAAGGGTCTGAATACTTAGGACCATGTGATATTTCAGTTTTTCTTTTTTAATAAATCTGCAACAATTTTAAAAATTCTTTTTTTTGTCTGTCAATATGGGGTGCTGTGTGTACATTAATGAGGGAAAAAATTAATTTAAATGATTTTAGCAAATGGCTGCAATATGACAAAGAGTGAAAAATTGAAGGGGGTCTGAATACTTTCCGTACCCACTGTATATATATATATGTGTGTGTGTGTGTGTGTGTGTGTGTGTATATATATATATATATATATATATATATACAATTAATAAACACACACATACATATATATATATATATATACATACATATATGTGTGTGTGTATATATATATATATATATATATATATATATACAATTAATAAACACACACATACATATATATATATATACATACATATATGTGTGTGTGTGTGTATATATATATATATATATATATATATATATATAAATGTAATTATAATTGTAATCAAAATGTTAAAATAGCAGGGTGGGAAATAGAATATATAATTACGGCAAAAGTCTCATTGCAAATAGTCTTTACCTTGCCAGGACATGATGCAACTCACAATCGTATTTCAAAAAGTATTGGGGTCAGTTTTTTTAGCTCTTTTTCTGCTTCATCTGGAGAACTGAAAATATAGAACTTGCCTTGAATATCCACTCTCAATGTAGCAGGATACAAGAGGCTGTATCTGATTTCCGTAAGCGCTGTTTTAATGCTGGAAAGTGCAGCATGTTTAGCAGCTGTTGAAGATGAAAAATCAGTGAAAATGTGAATGTGGTTATTTTCAAATATAATCTCTTGTTTCATTCTGAGTAGCGACATCAGATTTAGTTTAGATTGTAATTCATTGAAACGCACAATGAGGTTTCTAGGTTTTGAGGCGTTCAATCCACGTATGCGGTAAGCTGCTGATATCCCGGTGTCTGATTTGAAGTTCTCTCCAATTATTTGAGAGCATAGTTCAGCAATGAATTTCACTGGGTTTGGGCTTTCACGGTTTTCAGGAAGACCTTCAATTCTGATATTACTTCTTCTATATCCACCTTCCAGCACCGCTAGTCTGTCTCCAAGCACTGTGCATTCGGATTTTGTAGCCGTTGCTTTTTCGTCAGTGGTGGAAGCTAATTGTTCAACTATTTCAATATGAGTTGTGAACGTTTGCTTAATGTCTTCAAGCTAAGCACCAAGTGCTCTAAATTTATTTTCAAACTTACTCTGATTTTCCTGTATTTTTTCGTCAATTTTTTTCTAGAATACCTTTAAAGGTTGCTTCAAAGTGATTACTTAAGCTTCTCCAAGTCTTTAATATCCTGAAGTAGCTTCTCTTTGTCATGTTTATGCCCTTTATATCTTTCCTTATATCCTTTGTAATCTTCTTTATATAATTCTTTACCTCATTTATGTCTCCACCGAGTGCATTAGTTATTGCGGTGGTCATTGCAGCAATCATTACCTTCAGCTCAGACATGTTTGTTGCGTTCTTCTCTGTGCTCTGCAGATGGAGTAGCAAGCCCAGTTGGAGTTTTAATTCTTATATGGTGGCAATCACATATAGCTGTAGCTGGTGTGTGGTAACATGAAGATCCAGCATTAGATTTCAGGAAGATGTGAAAGGCACTATATTAGATAGATAGATAGATAGATAGATAGATAGATAGATAGATAGATAGATAGATAGATAGATAGATAGATAGATAGATAGATAGATAGATAGATAGATAGATAGATAGATAGATAGATAGATAGATAGATGTGAAAGACATTATACAGAGCAAAATTCTATTTCACACTCTAAAAAATACAAAATCTTTGCATCAGTTCCAACATAAATTTGGAGAAGTGACACATAATCACTTTTTCATAAAGATGGTCATAGATTAAAATTCTGCAAGATGCAGAATTTCAGTGCCAGTATCTCTTGGGGATCTGTCCCAAATGTCTGAATTTAATTCAATTCTGGCTGAACCTTAAGGCAGAGAAAAAAAGTAGTAAATAAAAAATGGTAATAAAATTGAAAGCATGCAACAGTGATAGGTTCTCCTGAGAAGTTATACAAGCTTGAAACCCAAATAAAAGCAGTCATGAATAGCAACATGGAAAAGTCTTGAAGAGAGCTTACCACATTTAAGAAGTAACAGAGGTCTCCCACAATGACAATACAATTCCATGCATTAACAATTAACAAAGATGGTGGCACTAATGAAGATATTAAGACATTAAATGCAACATATGTTATGAAAATTGACTTTTAAAGCAAAATTGTATATTCTTTTTCAATAATCACTAATAAAGGGTGTATTTGTAATGAACCTGTTATACGTTGTGGTGATTAAACCTTGGGCTGGTTTCATGGAGTTCTTTAATAATCTGTTGTGCAGTTGTCCTGCAAATTATTTCATTGAAATAACATCCACAGCCATTCCTAACAGTGCATGTGACACTGAGTGTCCAGAACGATTCATTACATGTTACTCATATGTTTCAGCTGAATCCAAAGTTGTCGTCACCATCAATCAGGCCTTAAGAGGAGGTAAGACCATTGAGCTGAAGAGGACAGTTGACCAGGCACTAAAGAGATGCCCCTCTGTGAAGCATGTGCTGGTGGGCACGAGAACGGACAGCCAAGTCCCCATGAATGACATAGACATCCCCTTGGAGGAGGTATGGGGCATTGACTGTGACTTTCCTTTTTAAAAGCTGAATGTGTAAAGGCCCGGGAATGTGGAATGTTTGTTTTTTTCACTAACTGCTTGAGTACGCTCCGTTCTTTTTCCTCCCATATCTCTGGCATTTTGTTTCATTCATGTTTTATCAGACTGCATCCTGAGGCCCTTTAAGAGATATATCTGTGTCCAGAGGGGGTTGCTAGCTCCCTCAGAATTCACATCATGTCATTTTCTAGTTTTACATTTGACTTCAATTTTAAATTGGCCGATGTTTCAGTTTTTGTTGAAACATTTGGCACACTGTGCCAATCTTCTGTGAAGAGCAGCAGTTACAGACATACATGTCAAGATTCAGTAAAAAATCATAACAATTTATTTTTTGTTTTACTTTTTCACTCCTGCTCATTTCAGTTCTTCCTCGCTGTTTAGCCAGCTGTTGTCATCATCATTTTAGAACAACTTGATGCTTTTCTAGCTTGTGATGTCATGGCAACATTATTTACAGGAGTGGGTTGCATACTGAAAGTATCTGCATTTTATTGTCTAAAAGAAAGATTCTAACCTAAGAAAGTTAGTTTCTCAAGCAATTTCTTTTCCAAGTTTTTACTTTTGTTTTTCTGTATGTAGTGGACCAGACTTTGGGTATCAAGTAACCCTCTTAATTTGATTGCAGCTTTGTCTTTCTGGTAACAGTCCCAATGTGACTCTTTCTACTCTCTTTCTTCGCCTGTGGAAATTATTGTCTCCCTCACTCACACTAAGCTCGCCACAAATTTGATCCTGCCTTTATGGAAAGATTGAAACAGTCACAACAGTATATTGTTGTGGTAAGATGAACACTTGAAACTAACAATGAGAGTACTAGATAAAGAACTGACAAATAAACCTTTCCACCTTTGCTGAAGTGGTTTTGTGTCAGGTGTTTTCTTTACGGCACAGTTTATGCCTTGAACCTAAAATCATGATCTCGATGAAAGCTGACTTAGAGGAGCGGAGAAGCTTTCTGCATTATTTTTCTTCAAACAATCACCTGGTGCTCAGCTACCCTTGAAAATCTCCAAAGGAGATCTGTTTATTATTAATTCACAAAACTAAGTGTTTGTTTTTGCAGGAAATGATGAAAGAGGATGTGACTTGTGACCCCGTCCCCATGGAGAGTGAAGACATGCTCTTTCTGCTTTACACGTCTGGTAGCACCGGGCGACCCAAAGGTTTGGTACACACACAGGCTGGATATCTTCTCTACTCCGCCCTGACACATCGGGTAATTGCACAAAACAATGTAAAATTCAATCTACACTGGTCTTCACAAAGGCCATTGACCACAAGCAGTGGCGTAGCGTAGTGGGGGCAGCAGGGGCGACCCGCCCCAGGTGGCACTTTTAGGGGTCGGCAAAATTCTTTAGAATTACTGTATATTTTAGTCTTTTAAATTGAAATACCTAAGTAAGGGGGCGGCGGAATTTTTCACCCACGCTACGCCACTGACCACAAGTCTCATGAACTGTAACAAATGTGTCTCTTGCAGTATGTCTTTAACTACCAGGACGGAGATATCTTTGGCTGTGTGGCTGATATTGGCTGGATCACTGGACACAGCTACATTATCTATGGCCCACTGTGCAATGGAGGAACCACGGTCTTGTTTGAAAGCACCCCAGTTTATCCCAATCCAGGTATGTGTGGATGCCACTGCAGATATGACCACCAGACAAAAGACCTACTGATATGCCTTCAATATCCTTAGGCTCTCAATGAACTTCAAACTTACTTTACATTGACCACTGACCTAAAGTTAATGCCAACTGTGACCTTTGAACTGTTGTACAACAACATGCAGAAACATAGAAATGTCCTTCTGTCTTCTGGTACCCTTGTGAAGAGCAATATGTAGGCTTCAATACTTACGTCTGATACCATACGAGTTATTTCACAGAAGCCTTAGTTCCCTTAATGCCCATTTCTTAACATCAAAACTATCATTTATTCAAAGAATGTGTTGAAAAAGAATTTTTTTCCGTTTAGGACGCTACTGGGAAACAGTGGAGCGGCTTAAAATTAATCAGTTTTATGGCGCCCCAACAGCAATACGCCTCCTGTTGAAATATAAAGATGAGTGGGTGAAGAAATACGACCGCTCATCCTTGAAGACCCTTGGATCAGGTCTGTACAAGAAGCCATAATCAAATTGTTATCTGTCTTTCTTCTCACCATTTCTTCTAATATCAGCCTCATTCTCCCTCCCAATCCTGTCTATGTTAGTCGGTCCATCTTTCATCCTCTTCCCTCAGTATCTGCCTCTCTTACCTCCACTGCACTTTTGACTCTTTAAGTGTGTCCATCTCCCCTCTTCTCCTCAAATGTCACTCTATCTGTCACTCCTCCACTTCTCCCTATATTCTAAATTTAAACACAACACTCAAATATCCTCCCCTATCCTATGATTCTTCACGAATACTGGGGCTACAATGACTGTACTTTTTGTGGCTGACATTCCTATCCTTTTTTATCAGTGGGAGAACCAATCAACTCTGAGGCATGGGACTGGTACTCCCGAGTAGTTGGAGATGGACGGTGTCCTGTGTTAGACACATGGTGGCAAACAGGTAGGCAGCAGGCTTCAAAATGTATTATTATTATTATTAGAGTGGTTCATTTTGACTTGAATGATTAAGGGAAGTCCAAGATCAAAATATTGAGATGGCAGGTCTCCTGATTCAGACCCTGGGGCTGTACACCTGCTTTGCTAGTTTACGAATGTCACCTAAAGTACGTATTCAGAGAAGCAGCAGTATTATATTATTATAGAGAATTATATGATGGCTTTCCTGTAAGAATAAGTTCATATGTTCCGAAAGCAAGTGATTGGTGCAATCATAGCCTTTTTTTCTAAAGAATCTTTGTCTATTTAGATAAATAAATGGCTCCCAGAATGTCATGGTAGAGTAATGACTAGTACCACTGACTTAGGAATCCAGTGCAATGGATTTGAATTCTCTACCTGATCAATGTCTGTGTGGACTTTTCATGTTTCCTTCATATCTGGTCCTAAAATACCTAGGATTTGTGTGTTAACTTT